>NC_090437.1:733016664-733165605 GCF_031143425.1 Pleurodeles waltl
TGACAGAATACAGAGCTGTTTTTTGCAAAGTGCCTACCTGTAGATTTTGGCCTCTAGCTCAGCCGGCACATACGGAAACCTACCAACCCCATGCATTTTTGAAAACTAGAGACCTAGGGAAATCCAAGATGGGGTGACTTGTGGGGCTCTGACCAGGTTCTGTTATCCAGAATCCTTTGCAAACCTCAAAAAGTGGCTAAAAAAACAATTTTTCCTCACATTTCGGTGACAGAAAGTTCTGGAATCTGAGAGGAGCCACAAATTTCCTTCCACCCAGCGTTCCTCCAAGTCTCCCGATAAAAATGATACCTCACTTGTGTGGGTAGGCCTAGCGCCCGCAACAGGAAATGCTCCAAAACACAACGTGGACACATCACATTTTTTTGACAGAAAACAGAGCTGTTTTTTGCAAAGTGCCTACCTGTAGATTTTGGCCTCTAGCCCAGCCGGCACCTAGGGAAACCTACCAAACCTATGTATTTTTGAAAACTAGAGACCTAGGGGAATCCAAGATGGGGTGACTTGTGGGGCTCTGACAAGGTTCTGTTACCCAGAATCCTTTGCAAACCTCAAAAAGTGGCTAAAAAAACAAGTTTTCGTCAAATTTCGGTGACAGAAAGTTCTGGAATCTGAGAGGAGCCACAAATTTCCTTCCACCCAGCGTTCCCCCAAGTCTCCCGATAAAAATGATACCTCACTTGTGTGGGTAGGCCTAGCGCCCGCGACAGGAAATGCCCCAAAACACAACGTGGACACATCACATTTTTTGACAGAATACAGAGCTGTTTTTTGCAAAGTGCCTACCTGTAGATTTTGGCCTCTAGCTCAGCCGGCACATAGGGAAACCTACCAAACCCATGCATTTTTTAAAACTAGAGACCTAGGGAAATCCAAGATGGGGTGACTTGTGGGGCTCTGACCAGGTTCTGTTATCCAGAATCCTTTGCAAACCTCAAAAAGTGGCTAAAAAAACAAGTTTTCCTCACATTTCGGTGACAGAAAGTTCTGGAATCTGAGAGGAGCCACAAATTTCCTTCCACCCAGCATTCCTCCAAGTCTCCCGATAAAAATGATACCTCACTTGTGTGGGTAGGCCTAGCGCCCGCAACAGGAAATGCCCCAAAACACAACGTGGACACATCACATTTTTTGATAGAATACAGAGCTGTTTTTTGCAAAGTGCCTACCTGTAGATTTTGGCCTCTAGCTCAGCCGGCACATAGGGAAACCTACCAAACCTGTGCATTTTTTAAAACTAGAGACCTAGGGGATCCAAGATGGGGTGACTTGTGGGGCTCTGACCAGGTTCTGTAACCCAGAATCCTTTGCAAACCTCAAAAAGTGGCTAAAAAAACAAGATTTCCTCACATTTCGGTGACAGAAAGTTCTGGAATCTGAGAGGAGCCACAAATTTCCTTACACCCAGCGTTCCCCCAAGTCTCCCGATAAAAATGATACCTCACTTGTGTAGGTAGGCCTAGCGCCCGCGACAGGAAATGCCCCAAAACACAACGTGGACACATCACATTTTTTGACAGAATACAGAGCTGAGTTTTGCAAAGTGCCTACCTGTAGATTTTGGCCTCTAGCTCAGCCGGCACATACGGAAACCTACCAACCCCATGCATTTTTGAAAACTAGAGACCTAGGGAAATCCAAGATGGGGTGACTTGTGGGGCTCTGACCAGGTTCTGTTATCCAGAATCCTTTGCAAACCTCAAAAAGTGGCTAAAAAAACAAGTTTTCCTCACATTTCGGTGACAGAAAGTTCTGGAATCTGAGAGGAGCCACAAATTTCCTTCCACCCAGCGTTCCTCCAAGTCTCCCGATAAAAATGATACCTCACTTGTGTGGGTAGGCATAGCGCCCGCAACAGGAAATGCCCCAAAACACAACGTGGACACATCACATTTTTTGACAGAATACAGAGCTGTTTTCTGCAAAGTGCCTACCTGTAGATTTTGGCCTCTAGCTCAGCTGGCACATAGGGAAACCTACCAAACCTGTGCATTTTTTAAAACTAGAGACCTAGGGGATCCAAGATGGGGTGACTTGTGGGGCTCTGACAGGGTTCTGTAACCCAGAATCCTTTGCAAACCTCAAAAAGTGGCTAAAAAAACAAGATTTCCTCACATTTCGGTGACAGAAAGTTCTGGAATGTGAGAGGAGCCACAAATTTCCTTCCACCCAGCGTTACCCCAAATCTCCCGATAAAAATGATACCTCACTTGTGTGGGTAGGCCTAGCGCCCGCGACAGGAAATGCCCCAAAACACAACGTGGACACATCACATTTTTTGACAGAATACAGAGCTGTTTTTTGCAAAGTGCTTACCTGTAGATTTTGGCCTCTAGCTCAGCCGGCACATAGGGAAACCTACCAAACCCATGCATTTTTGAAAACTAGAGACCTAGGGAAGTCCAAGATGGGGTGACTTGTGGGGCTCTGACCAGGTTCTGTTACCCAGAATCCTTTGCAAACCTCAAAAAGTGGCTAAAAAAACAAGTTTTCCTCACATTTCGGTGACAGAAAGTTCTGGAATGTGAGAGGAGCCACAAATTTCCTTCCACCCAGCGTTCCCCCAAGTCTCCCGATAAAAATGGTACCTCACTTGTGTGGGTAGGCCTAGCGCCCGCGACAGGAAATGCCCCAAAACACAACGTGGACACATCACATTTTTTGACAGAATACAGAGCTGTTTTTTGCAAAGTGCCTACCTGTAGATTTTGGCCTCTAGCTCAGCTGGCACATAGGGAAACCTACCAAACCCATGCATTTTTTAAAACTAGAGACCTAGGGAAGTCCAAGATGGGGTGACTTGTGGGGCTCTGACCAGGTTCTGTTACCCAGAATCCTTTGCAAACCTCAAAAAGTGGCTAAAAAAACAAGTTTTCCTCACATTTCGGTGACAGAAAGTTTTGGAATGTGAGAGGAGCCACAAATTTCCTTCCAGCCAGCGTTCCCCCAAGTCTCCCAATAAAAATGGTACCTCACTTGTGTGGGTAGGCCTAGCGCCCGCGACAGGAAATGCCCCAAAACACAACGTGGACACATCACATTTTTTGACAGAATACAGAGCTTCTTTTTTGCAAAGTGCCTACCTGTAGATTTTGGCCTCTAGCTCAGCCGGCACATAGGGAAACCTACCAAACCTTTGCATTTTTGAAAACTAGAGACCTAGGGGAATCCAGGATGGGGTCACTTGTGGGGCTCTGACCAGGTTCTGTTACCCAGAATCCTTTGCAAACCTCAAAAAGTGGCTAAAAAAACAAGTTTTCGTCACATTTCGGTGACAGAAAGTTCTGAAATCTGAGAGGAGCCACAAATTTCCTTCCACCCAGCGTTCCCCCAAGTCTCCCGATAAAAATGATACCTCACTTGTGTGGGTAGGCCTAGCGCCCGCGACAGGAAATGCCCCAAAACACAACGTGGACACATCACATTTTTTGACAGAATTCAGAGCTGTTTTTTGCAAAGTGCCTACCTGTAGATTTTGGCCTCTAGCTCAGCCGGCACATAGGGAAACCTACCAAACCCATGCATTTTTGAAAACTAGAGACCTAGGGAAATCCAAGATGGGGTGACTTGTGGGGCTCTGACCAGGTTTTGTTATCCAGAATCCTTTGCAAACCTCAAAAAGTGGCTAAAAAAACAAGATTTCCTCACATTTCGGTGACAGAAAGTTCTGGAATCTGAGAGGAGCCACAAATTTCCTTCCACCCAGAGTTCGCCCAAGTCTCCCAATAAAAATGATACCTCAATTGTGTGGGTAGGCCTAGCGCCCGCGACAGGAAATGCCTCAAAACACAACGTGGACACATCACATTTTTTGACAGAATACAGAGCTGTTTTTTGCAAAGTGCCTACCTGTAGATTTTGGGCTCTAGCTCAGCCGGCACATAGGGAAACCTACCAAACCCATGCATTTTTGAAAACTAGAGACCTAGGGAAATCCAAGATGGGGTGACTTGTGGGGCTCTGACCAGGTTCTGTTACCCAGAATCCTTTGCAAACCTCAAAAAGTGGCTGAAAAAACAAGTTTTCCTCACATTTCGGTGACAGAAAGTTCTGGAATGTGAGAGGAGCCACAAATTTTCTTCCACCCAGCGTTCCCCCAAGTCTCCCGATAAAAATGATACCTCACTTGTGTGGGTAGGCCTAGCGCCCGCGACAGGAAATGCCCCAAAACACAACGTGGACACATCACATTTTTTGACAGAATATAGAGCTTCTTTTTTGCAAAGTGCCTACCTGTAGATTTTGGCCTCTAGCTCAGCCGGCACATAGGGAAACTTACCAAACCCATGCATTTTTTAAAACTAGAGACCTTGGGAAATCCAAGATGGGTTGACTTGTGGGGCTCTGACCAGGTTCTGTTATCCAGAATCCTTTGCAAACCTCAAAAAGTGGCTAAAAAAACAAGTTTTCCTCACATTTCGGTGACAGAAAGTTCTGGAATCTGAGAGGAGCCACAAATTTCCTTCCACCCAGCGTTCCTCCAAGTCTCCCGATAAAAATGATACCTCACTTGTGTGGGTAGGCCTAGCGCCCGCAACAGGAAATGCCCCAAAACACAACGTGGACACATCACATTTTTTGACAGAATACAGAGCTGTTTTTTGCAAAGTGCCTACCTGTAGATTTTGGCCTCTAGCTCAGCCGGCACATAGGGAAACCTACCAAACCCGTGAAATTTTTGAAAACTAGAGACCTAGGGGATCCAAGATGGGGTGACTTGTGGGGCTCTGACCAGGTTCTGTAACCCAGAATCCTTTGCAAACCTCAAAAAGTGGCTAAAAAAACAAGATTTCCTCACATTTCGGTGACAGAAAGTTCTGCAATGTGAGAGGAGCCACAAATTTCCTTCCACCCAGCGTTCCCCCAAGTCTCCCGATAAAAATGATACCTCACTTGTGTGGGTAGGCCTAGCGCCCGCGACAGGAAATGCCCCAAAACACAACGTGGACACATCACATTTTTTGACAGAATACAGAGCTGTTTTTTGCAAAGTGCCTACCTGTAGATTTTGGCCTCTAGCTCAGCCGGCATATAGGGAAACCTACCAAACCCATGCATTTTTGAAAACTAGAGACCTAGGGAAGTCCAAGATGGGGTGACTTGTGGGGCTCTGACCAGGTTCTGTTACCCAGAATCCTTTGCAAACCTCAAAAAGTGGCTAAAAAAACAAGTTTTCCTCACATTTCGGTGACAGAAAGTTCTGGAATGTGAGAGGAGCCACAAATTTCCTTCCACCCAGCGTTCCCCCAAGTCTCCCGATAAAAATGGTACCTCACTTGTGTGGGTAGGCCTAGCGCCCGCGACAGGAAATGCCCCAAAACACAACGTGGACACATCACATTTTTTGACAGAATACAGAGCTTCTTTTTTGCAAAGTGCCTACCTGTAGATTTTGGCCTCTAGCTCAGCCGGCACATAGGGAAACCTACCAAACCTGTGCATTTTTGAAAACTAGAGACGTAGGGGAATCCAGGATGGGGTGACTTGTGGGGCTCTGACCAGGTTCTGTTACCCAGAATCCTTTGCAAACCTCAAAAAGTGGCTAAAAAAACAAGTTTTCGTCACATTTCGGTGACAGAAAGTTCTGAAATCTGAGAGGAGCCACAAATTTCCTTCCACCCAGCGTTCCCCCAAGTCTCCCGATAAAAATGATACCTCACTTGTGTGGGTAGGCCTAGCGCCCGCGACAGGAAATGCCCCAAAACACAACGTGGACACATCACATTTTTTGACAGAATACAGAGCTGTTTTTTGCAAAGTGCCTACCTGTAGATTTTGGCCTCTAGCTCAGAGGGCACATAGGGAAACCTACCAAACCCATGCATTTTTGAAAACTAGAGACCTAGGGAAATCCAAGATGGGGTGACTTGTGGGGCTCTGACCAGGTTCTGTTATCCAGAATCCTTTGCAAACCTCAAAAAGTGGCTAAAAAAACAAGTTTTCCTCACATTTCGGTGACAGAAAGTTCTGGAATCTGAGAGGAGCCACAAATTTCCTTCCACCCAGCGTTCCCCCAAGTCTCCCGATAAAAATGATACCTCACTTGTGTGGGTAGGCCTAGCGCCCGCGACAGGAAATGCCCCAAAACACAACGTGGACACATCACATTTTTTGACAGAATACAGAGCTGTTTTTTGCAAAGTGCCTACCTGTAGATTTTGGCCTCTAGCTCAGCCGGCACATAGGGAAACCTACCAAACCTGTGCATTTTTTAAAACTAGAGACCTAGGGGATCCAAGATGGTGTGACTTGTGGGGCTCTGACCAGGTTCTGTAACCCAGAATCCTTTGCAAACCTCAAAAAGTGGCTAAAAAAACAAGATTTCCTCACATTTCGGTGACAGAAAGTTCTGGAATCTGAGAGGAGCCACAAATTTCCTTCCACCCAGCGTTCCCCCAAGTTTCCCGATAAAAATGATACCTCACTTGTGTGGGTAGGCCTAGCGCCCGCAACAGGAAATGCCCCAAAACACAACGTGGACACATCACATTTTTTGACAGAATACAGAGCTGTTTTTTGCAAAGTGCCTACCTGTAGATTTTGGCCTCTAGCTCAGCCGGCACATACGGAAACCTACCAACCCCATGCATTTTTGAAAACTAGAGACCTAGGGAAATCCAAGATGGGGTGACTTGTGGGGCTCTGACCAGGTTCTGTTATCCAGAATCCTTTGCAAACCTCAAAAAGTGGCTAAAAAAACAAGTTTTCCTCACATTTCGGTGACAGAAAGTTCTGGAATCTGAGAGGAGCCACAAATTTCCTTCCACCCAGCGTTCCTCCAAGTCTCCCAATAAAAATGATACCTCACTTGTGTGGGTAGGCCTAGCGCCCGCAACAGGAAATGCCCCAAAACACAACGTGGACACATCACATTTTTTTGACAGAAAACAGAGCTGTTTTTTGCAAAGTGCCTACCTGTAGATTTTGGCCTCTAGCCCAGCCGGCACCTAGGGAAACCTACCAAACCTATGCATTTTTGAAAACTAGAGACCTAGGGGAATCCAAGATGGGGTGACTTGTGGGGCTCTGACAAGGTTCTGTTACCCAGAATCCTTTGCAAACCTCAAAAAGTGGCTAAAAAAACAAGTTTTCGTCAAATTTCGGTGACAGAAAGTTCTGGAATCTGAGAGGAGCCACAAATTTCCTTCCACCCAGCGTTCCCCCAAGTCTCCCGATAAAAATGATACCTCACTTGTGTGGGTAGGCCTAGCGCCCGCGACAGGAAATGCCCCAAAACACAACGTGGACACATCACATTTTTTGACAGAATACAGATCTGTTTTTTGCAAAGTGCCTACCTGTAGATTTTGGCCTCTAGCTCAGCCGGCACATAGGGAAACCTACCAAACCCATGCATTTTTGAAAACTAGAGACCTAGGGAAATCCAAGATGGGGTGACTTGTGGGGCTCTGACCAGGTTCTGTTATCCAGAATCCTTTGCAAACCTCAAAAAGTGGCTAAAAAAACAAGTTTTCCTCACATTTCGGTGACAGAAAGTTCTGGAATCTGAGAGGAGCCACAAATTTCCTTCCACCCAGCGTTCCTCCAAGTCTCCCGATAAAAATGATACCTCACTTGTGTGGGTAGGCCTAGCGCCCGCAACAGGAAATGCCCCAAAACACAACGTGGACACATCACATTTTTTGATAGAATACAGAGCTGTTTTTTGCAAAGTGCCTACCTGTAGATTTTGGCCCCTAGCTCAGCCGGCACATAGGGAAACCTACCAAACCTGTGCATTTTTTAAAACTAGAGACCTAGGGGATCCAAGATGGGGTGACTTGTGGGGCTCTGACCAGGTTCTGTATCCCAGAATCCTTTGCAAACCTCAAAAAGTGGCTAAAAAAACAAGATTTCCTCACATTTCGGTGACAGAAAGTTCTGGAATCTGAGAGGAGCCACAAATTTCCTTCCACCCAGCGTTCCCCCAAGTCTCCCGATAAAAATGATACCTCACTTGTGTAGGTAGGCCTAGCGCCCGCAACAGGAAATGCCCCAAAACACAACATGGACACATCACATTTTTTGACAGAATACAGAGCTGTTTTTTGCAAAGTGCCTACCTGTAGATTTTGGCCTCTAGCTCAGCCGGCACATACGGAAACCAACCAACCCCATGCATTTTTGAAAACTAGAGACCTAGGGAAATCCAAGATGGGGTGACTTGTGGGGCTCTGACCAGGTTCTGTTATCCAGAATCCTTTGCAAACCTCAAAAAGTGGCTAAAAAAACAAGTTTTCCTCACATTTCGGTGACAGAAAGTTCTGGAATCTGAGAGGAGCCACAAATTTCCTTCCACCCAGCGTTCCTCCAAGTCTCCCGATAAAAATGATACCTCACTTGTGTGGGTAGGCCTAGCGCCCGCAACAGGAAATGCCCCAAAACACAACGTGGACACATCACATTTTTTTGACAGAAAACAGAGCTGTTTTTTGCAAAGTGCCTACCTGTAGATTTTGGCCTCTAGCCCAGCCGGCACCTAGGGAAACCTACCAACCCCATGCATTTTTTAAAACTAGAGACCTAGGGAAATCCAAGATGGGGTGACTTGTGGGGCTCTGACCAGGTTCTGTTATCCAGAATCCTTTGCAAACCTCAAAAAGTGGCTAAAAAAACAAGTTTTCCTCACATTTCGGTGACAGAAAGTTCTGGAATCTGAGAGGAGCCACAAATTTCCTTCCACCCAGCGTTCCTCCAAGTCTCCCGATAAAAATGATACCTCACTTGTGTGGGTAGGCCTAGCACCCGCAACAGGAAATGCCCCAAAACACAACGTGGACACATCACATTTTTTTGACAGAAAACAGAGCTGTTTTTTGCAAAGTGCCTACCTGTAGATTTTGGCCTCTAGCTCAGCCGGCATATAGGGAAACCTACCAAACCCATGCATTTTTGAAAACTAGAGACCTAGGGAAGTCCAAGATGGGGTGACTTGTGGGGCTCTGACCAGGTTCTGTTACCCAGAATCCTTTGCAAACCTCAAAAAGTGGCTAAAAAAAACAAGTTTTCCTCACATTTCGGTGACAGAAAGTTCTGGAATGTGAGAGGAGCCACAAATTTCCTTCCACCCAGCGTTCCCCCAAGTCTCCCGATAAAAATGGTACCTCACTTGTGTGGGTAGGCCTAGCGCCCGCGACAGGAAATGCCCCAAAACACAACGTGGACACATCACATTTTTTGACAGAATACAGAGCTTCTTTTTTGCAAAGTGCCTACCTGTAGATTTTGGCCTCTAGCTCAGCCGGCACATAGGGAAACCTACCAAACCTGTGCATTTTTGAAAACTAGAGACCTAGGGGAATCCAGGATGGGGTGACTTGTGGGGCTCTGACCAGGTTCTGTTACCCAGAATCCTTTGCAAACCTCAAAAAGTGGCTAAAAAAACAAGTTTTCGTCACATTTCGGTGACAGAAAGTTCTGAAATCTGAGAGGAGCCACAAATTTCCTTCCACCCAGCGTTCCCCCAAGTCTCCCGATAAAAATGATACCTCACTTGTGTGGGTAGGCCTAGCGCCCGCGACAGGAAATGCCCCAAAACACAACGTGGACACATCACATTTTTTGACAGAATACAGAGCTGTTTTTTGCAAAGTGCCTACCTGTAGATTTTGGCCTCTAGCTCAGAGGGCACATAGGGAAACCTACCAAACCCATGCATTTTTGAAAACTAGAGACCTAGGGAAATCCAAGATGGGGTGACTTGTGGGGCTCTGACCAGGTTCTGTTATCCAGAATCCTTTGCAAACCTCAAAAAGTGGCTAAAAAAAACAAGTTTTCCTCACATTTCGGTGACAGAAAGTTCTGGAATCTGAGAGGAGCCACAAATTTTCTTCCAACCAGCGTTCCCCCAAGTCTCCCGATAAAAATGATACCTCACTTGTGTGGGTAGGCCTAGCGCCCGCGACAGGAAATGCCCCAAAACACAACGTGGACACATCACATTTTTTGACAGAATACAGAGCTGTTTTTTGCAAAGTGCCTACCTGTAGATTTTGGCCTCTAGCTCAGCCGGCACATAGGGAAACCTACCAAACCTGTGCATTTTTTAAAACTAGAGACCTAGGGGATCCAAGATGGTGTGACTTGTGGGGCTCTGACCAGGTTCTGTAACCCAGAATCCTTTGCAAACCTCAAAAAGTGGCTAAAAAAACAAGATTTCCTCACATTTCGGTGACAGAAAGTTCTGGAATCTGAGAGGAGCCACAAATTTCCTTCCACCCAGCGTTCCCCCAAGTTTCCCGATAAAAATGATACCTCACTTGTGTGGGTAGGCCTAGCGCCCGCAACAGGAAATGCCCCAAAACACAACGTGGACACATCACATTTTTTGACAGAATACAGAGCTGTTTTTTGCAAAGTGCCTACCTGTAGATTTTGGCCTCTAGCTCAGCCGGCACATACGGAAACCTACCAACCCCATGCATTTTTGAAAACTAGAGACCTAGGGAAATTCAAGATGGGGTGACTTGTGGGGCTCTGACCAGGTTCTGTTATCCAGAATCCTTTGCAAACCTCAAAAAGTGGCTAAAAAAACAAGTTTTCCTCACATTTCGGTGACAGAAAGTTCTGGAATCTGAGAGGAGCCACAAATTTCCTTCCACCCAGCGTTCCTCCAAGTCTCCCGATAAAAATGATACCTCACTTGTGTGGGTAGGCATAGCGCCCGCAACAGGAAATGCCCCAAAACACAACGTGGACACATCACATTTTTTGACAGAATACAGAGCTGTTTTCTGCAAAGTGCCTACCTGTAGATTTTGGCCTCTAGCTCAGCTGGCACATAGGGAAACCTACCAAACCTGTGCATTTTTTAAAACTAGAGACCTAGGGGATCCAAGATGGGGTGACTTGTGGGGCTCTGACAGGGTTCTGTAACCCAGAATCCTTTGCAAACCTCAAAAAGTGGCTAAAAAAACAAGATTTCCTCACATTTCGGTGACAGAAAGTTCTGGAATGTGAGAGGAGCCACAAATTTCCTTCCACCCAGCGTTACCCCAAATCTCCCGATAAAAATGATACCTCACTTGTGTGGGTAGGCCTAGCGCCCGCGACAGGAAATGCCCCAAAACACAACGTGGACACATCACATTTTTTGACAGAATACAGAGCTGTTTTTTGCAAAGTGCTTACCTGTAGATTTTGGCCTCTAGCTCAGCCGGCACATAGGGAAACCTACCAAACCCATGCATTTTTGAAAACTAGAGACCTAGGGAAGTCCAAGATGGGGTGACTTGTGGGGCTCTGACCAGGTTCTGTTACCCAGAATCCTTTGCAAACCTCAAAAAGTGGCTAAAAAAACAAGTTTTCCTCACATTTCGGTGACAGAAAGTTCTGGAATGTGAGAGGAGCCACAAATCTCCTTCCACCCAGCGTTCTCCCAAGTCTCCCGATAAAAATGGTACCTCACTTGTGTGGGTAGGCCTAGCGCCCGCGACAGGAAATGCCCCAAAACACAACGTGGACACATCACATTTTTTGACAGAATACAGAGCTGTTTTTTGCAAAGTGCCTACCTGTAGATTTTGGCCTCTAGCTCAGCTGGCACATAGGGAAACCTACCAAACCCATGCATTTTTTAAAACTAGAGACCTAGGGAAGTCCAAGATGGGGTGACTTGTGGGGCTCTGACCAGGTTCTGTTACCCAGAATCCTTTGCAAACCTCAAAAAGTGGCTAAAAAAACAAGTTTTCCTCACATTTCGGTGACAGAAAGTTTTGGAATGTGAGAGGAGCCACAAATTTCCTTCCAGCCAGCGTTCCCCCAAGTCTCCCAATAAAAATGGTATCTCACTTGTGTGGGTAGGCCTAGCGCCCGCGACAGGAAATGCCCCAAAACACAACGTGGACACATCACATTTTTTGACAGAATACAGAGCTTCTTTTTTGCAAAGTGCCTACCTGTAGATTTTGGCCTCTAGCTCAGCCGGCACATAGGGAAACCTACCAAACCTGTGCATTTTTGAAAACTAGAGACCTAGGGGAATCCAGGATGGGGTGACTTGTGGGGCTCTGACCAGGTTCTGTTACCCAGAATCCTTTGCAAACCTCAAAAAGTGGCTAAAAAAACAAGTTTTCGTCACATTTCGGTGACAGAAAGTTCTGAAATCTGAGAGGAGCCACAAATTTCCTTCCACCCAGCGTTCCCCCAAGTCTCCCGATAAAAATGATACCTCACTTGTGTGGGTAGGCCTAGCGCCCGCGACAGGAAATGCCCCAAAACACAACGTGGACACATCACATTTTTTGACAGAATACAGAGCTGTTTTTTGCAAAGTGCCTACCTGTAGATTTTGGCCTCTAGCTCAGCCGGCACATAGGGAAACCTACCAAACCCATGCATTTTTGAAAACTAGAGACCTAGGGAAATCCAAGATGGGGTGACTTGTGGGGCTCTGACCAGGTTTTGTTATCCAGAATCCTTTGCAAACCTCAAAAAGTGGCTAAAAAAACAAGATTTCCTCACATTTCGGTGACAGAAAGTTCTGGAATCTGAGAGGAGCCACAAATTTCCTTCCACCCAGAGTTCGCCCAAGTCTCCCAATAAAAATGATACCTCAATTGTGTGGGTAGGCCTAGCGCCCGCGACAGGAAATGCCTCAAAACACAACGTGGACACATCACATTTTTTGACAGAATACAGAGCTGTTTTTTGCAAAGTGCCTACCTGTAGATTTTGGGCTCTAGCTCAGCCGGCACATAGGGAAACCTACCAAACCCATGCATTTTTGAAAACTAGAGACCTAGGGAAATCCAAGATGGGGTGACTTGTGGGGCTCTGACCAGGTTCTGTTACCCAGAATCCTTTGCAAACCTCAAAAAGTGGCTGAAAAAACAAGTTTTCCTCACATTTCGGTGACAGAAAGTTCTGGAATGTGAGAGGAGCCACAAATTTTCTTCCACCCAGCGTTCCCCCAAGTCTCCCGATAAAAATGATACCTCACTTGTGTGGGTAGGCCTAGCGCCCGCGACAGGAAATGTCCCAAAACACAACGTGGACACATCACATTTTTTGACAGAATATAGAGCTTCTTTTTTGCAAAGTGCCTACCTGTAGATTTTGGCCTCTAGCTCAGCCGGCACATAGGGAAACTTACCAAACCCATGCATTTTTTAAAACTAGAGACCTTGGGAAATCCAAGATGGGGTGACTTGTGGGGCTCTGACCAGGTTCTGTTATCCAGAATCCTTTGCAAACCTCAAAAAGTGGCTAAAAAAACAAGTTTTCCTCACATTTCGGTGACAGAAAGTTCTGGAATCTGAGAGGAGCCACAAATTTCCTTCCACCCAGCGTTCCTCCAAGTCTCCCGATAAAAATGATACCTCACTTGTGTGGGTAGGCCTAGCGCCCGCAACAGGAAATGCCCCAAAACACAACGTGGACACATCACATTTTTTGACAGAATACAGAGCTGTTTTTTGCAAAGTGCCTACCTGTAGATTTTTGCCTCTAGCTCAGCCGGCACATAGGGAAACCTACCAAACCCGTGCATTTTTGAAAACTAGAGACCTAGGGGATCCAAGATGGGGTGACTTGTGGGGCTCTGACCAGGTTCTGTAACCCAGAATCCTTTGCAAACCTCAAAAAGTGGCTAAAAAAACAAGATTTCCTCACATTTCGGTGACAGAAAGTTCTGCAATGTGAGAGGAGCCACAAATTTCCTTCCACCCAGCGTTCCCCCAAGTCTCCCGATAAAAATGATACCTCACTTGTGTGGGTAGGCCTAGCGCCCGCGACAGGAAATGCCCCAAAACACAACGTGGACACATCACATTTTTTGACAGAATACATAGCTGTTTTTTGCAAAGTGCCTACCTGTAGATTTTGGCCTCTAGCTCAGCCGGCATATAGGGAAACCTACCAAACCCATGCATTTTTGAAAACTAGAGACCTAGGGAAGTCCAAGATGGGGTGACTTGTGGGGCTCTGACCAGGTTCTGTTACCCAGAATCCTTTGCAAACCTCAAAAAGTGGCTAAAAAAACAAGTTTTCCTCACATTTCGGTGACAGAAAGTTCTGGAATGTGAGAGGAGCCACAAATTTCCTTCCACCCAGCGTTCCCCCAAGTCTCCCGATAAAAATGGTACCTCACTTGTGTGGGTAGGCCTAGCGCCCGCGACAGGAAATGCCCCAAAACACAACGTGGACACATCACATTTTTTGACAGAATACAGAGCTTCTTTTTTGCAAAGTGCCTACCTGTAGATTTTGGCCTCTAGCTCAGCCGGCACATAGGGAAACCTACCAAACCTGTGCATTTTTGAAAACTAGAGACCTAGGGGAATCCAGGATGGGGTGACTTGTGGGGCTCTGACCAGGTTCTGTTACCCAGAATCCTTTGCAAACCTCAAAAAGTGGCTAAAAAAACAAGTTTTCGTCACATTTCGGTGACAGAAAGTTCTGAAATCTGAGAGGAGCCACAAATTTCCTTCCACCCAGCGTTCCCCCAAGTCTCCCGATAAAAATGATACCTCACTTGTGTGGGTAGGCCTAGCGCCCGCGACAGGAAATGCCCCAAAACACAACGTGGACACATCACATTTTTTGACAGAATACAGAGCTGTTTTTTGCAAAGTGCCTACCTGTAGATTTTGGCCTCTAGCTCAGAGGGCACATAGGGAAACCTACCAAACCCATGCATTTTTGAAAACTAGAGACCTAGGGAAATCCAAGATGGGGTGACTTGTGGGGCTCTGACCAGGTTCTGTTATCCAGAATCCTTTGCAAACCTCAAAAAGTGGCTAAAAAAACAAGTTTTCCTCACATTTCGGTGACAGAAAGTTCTGGAATCTGAGAGGAGCCACAAATTTCCTTCCACCCAGCGTTCCCCCAAGTCTCCCGATAAAAATGATACCTCACTTGTGTGGGTAGGCCTAGCGCCCGCGACAGGAAATGCCCCAAAACACAACGTGGACACATCACATTTTTTGACAGAATACAGAGCTGTTTTTTGCAAAGTGCCTACCTGTAGATTTTGGCCTCTAGCTCAGCCGGCACATAGGGAAACCTACCAAACCTGTGCATTTTTTAAAACTAGAGACCTAGGGGATCCAAGATGGTGTGACTTGTGGGGCTCTGACCAGGTTCTGTAACCCAGAATCCTTTGCAAACCTCAAAAAGTGGCTAAAAAAACAAGATTTCCTCACATTTCGGTGACAGAAAGTTCTGGAATCTGAGAGGAGCCACAAATTTCCTTCCACCCAGCGTTCCCCCAAGTTTCCCGATAAAAATGATACCTCACTTGTGTGGGTAGGCCTAGCGCCCGCAACAGGAAATGCCCCAAAACACAACGTGGACACATCACATTTTTTGACAGAATACAGAGCTGTTTTTTGCAAAGTGCCTACCTGTAGATTTTGGCCTCTAGCTCAGCCGGCACATACGGAAACCTACCAACCCCATGCATTTTTGAAAACTAGAGACCTAGGGAAATCCAAGATGGGGTGACTTGTGGGGCTCTGACCAGGTTCTGTTATCCAGAATCCTTTGCAAACCTCAAAAAGTGACTAAAAAAACAAGTTTTCCTCACATTTCGGTGACAGAAAGTTCTGGAATCTGAGAGGAGCCACAAATTTCCTTCCACCCAGCGTTCCTCCAAGTCTCCCGATAAAAATGATACCTCACTTGTGTGGGTAGGCCTAGCGCCCGCAACAGGAAATGCCCCAAAACACAACGTGGACACATCACATTTTTTTGACAGAAAACAGAGCTGTTTTTTGCAAAGTGCCTACCTGTAGATTTTGGCCTCTAGCCCAGCCGGCACCTAGGGAAACCTACCAAACCTATGCATTTTTGAAAACTAGAGACCTAGGGGAATCCAAGATGGGGTGACTTGTGGGGCTCTGACAAGGTTCTGTTACCCAGAATCCTTTGCAAACCTCAAAAAGTGGCTAAAAAAACAAGTTTTCCTCACATTTCGGTGACAGAAAGTTCTGGAATGTGAGAGGAGCCACAAATTTCCTTCCACCCAGCGTTCCCCCAAGTCTCCCGATAAAAATGGTACCTCACTTGTGTGGGTAGGCCTAGCGCCCGCGACAGGAAATGCCCCAAAACACAACGTGGACACATCACATTTTTTGACAGAATACAGAGCTTCTTTTTTGCAAAGTGCCTACCTGTAGATTTTGGCCTCTAGCTCAGCCGGCACATAGGGAAACCTACCAAACCTGTGCATTTTTGAAAACTAGAGACCTAGGGGAATCCAGGATGGGGTGACTTGTGGGGCTCTGACCAGGTTCTGTTACCCAGAATCCTTTGCAAACCTCAAAAAGTGGCTAAAAAAACAAGTTTTCGTCACATTTCGGTGACAGAAAGTTCTGAAATCTGA
The DNA here is from genome assembly GCF_031143425.1 of Pleurodeles waltl. Taxonomy (NCBI): domain Eukaryota; kingdom Metazoa; phylum Chordata; class Amphibia; order Caudata; family Salamandridae; genus Pleurodeles; species Pleurodeles waltl. The sequence goes on from NC_090437.1 coordinate 733,033,007, forward strand.
GAGGAGCCACAAATTTCCTTCCACCCAGCGTTCCCCCAAGTCTCCCGATAAAAATGATACCTCACTTGTGTGGGTAGGCCTAGCGCCCGCGACAGGAAATGCCCCAAAACACAACGTGGACACATCACATTTTTTGACAGAATACAGAGCTGTTTTTTGCAAAGTGCCTACCTGTAGATTTTGGCCTCTAGCTCAGAGGGCACATAGGGAAACCTACCAAACCCATGCATTTTTGAAAACTAGAGACCTAGGGAAATCCAAGATGGGGTGACTTGTGGGGCTCTGACCAGGTTCTGTTATCCAGAATCCTTTGCAAACCTCAAAAAGTGGCTAAAAAAACAAGTTTTCCTCACATTTCGGTGACAGAAAGTTCTGGAATCTGAGAGGAGCCACAAATTTCCTTCCACCCAGCGTTCCCCCAAGTCTCCCGATAAAAATGATACCTCACTTGTGTGGGTAGGCCTAGCGCCCGCGACAGGAAATGCCCCAAAACACAACGTGGACACATCACATTTTTTGACAGAATACAGAGCTGTTTTTTGCAAAGTGCCTACCTGTAGATTTTGGCCTCTAGCTCAGCCGGCACATAGGGAAACCTACCAAACCTGTGCATTTTTTAAAACTAGAGACCTAGGGGATCCAAGATGGTGTGACTTGTGGGGCTCTGACCAGGTTCTGTAACCCAGAATCCTTTGCAAACCTCAAAAAGTGGCTAAAAAAACAAGATTTCCTCACATTTCGGTGACAGAAAGTTCTGGAATCTGAGAGGAGCCACAAATTTCCTTCCACCCAGCGTTCCCCCAAGTTTCCCGATAAAAATGATACCTCACTTGTGTGGGTAGGCCTAGCGCCCGCAACAGGAAATGCCCCAAAACACAACGTGGACACATCACATTTTTTGACAGAATACAGAGCTGTTTTTTGCAAAGTGCCTACCTGTAGATTTTGGCCTCTAGCTCAGCCGGCACATACGGAAACCTACCAACCCCATGCATTTTTGAAAACTAGAGACCTAGGGAAATCCAAGATGGGGTGACTTGTGGGGCTCTGACCAGGTTCTGTTATCCAGAATCCTTTGCAAACCTCAAAAAGTGACTAAAAAAACAAGTTTTCCTCACATTTCGGTGACAGAAAGTTCTGGAATCTGAGAGGAGCCACAAATTTCCTTCCACCCAGCGTTCCTCCAAGTCTCCCGATAAAAATGATACCTCACTTGTGTGGGTAGGCCTAGCGCCCGCAACAGGAAATGCCCCAAAACACAACGTGGACACATCACATTTTTTTGACAGAAAACAGAGCTGTTTTTTGCAAAGTGCCTACCTGTAGATTTTGGCCTCTAGCCCAGCCGGCACCTAGGGAAACCTACCAAACCTATGCATTTTTGAAAACTAGAGACCTAGGGGAATCCAAGATGGGGTGACTTGTGGGGCTCTGACAAGGTTCTGTTACCCAGAATCCTTTGCAAACCTCAAAAAGTGGCTAAAAAAACAAGTTTTCGTCAAATTTCGGTGACAGAAAGTTCTGGAATCTGAGAGGAGCCACAAATTTCCTTCCACCCAGCGTTCCCCCAAGTCTCCCGATAAAAATTATACCTCACTTGTGTGGGTAGGCCTAGCGCCCGCGACAGGAAATGCCCCAAAACACAACGTGGACACATCACATTTTTTGACAGAATACAGATCTGTTTTTTGCAAAGTGCCTACCTGTAGATTTTGGCCTCTAGCTCAGCCGGCACATAGGGAAACCTACCAAACCCATGCATTTTTGAAAACTAGAGACCTAGGGAAATCCAAGATGGGGTGACTTGTGGGGCTCTGACCAGGTTCTGTTATCCAGAATCCTTTGCAAACCTCAAAAAGTGGCTAAAAAAACAAGTTTTCCTCACATTTCGGTGACAGAAAGTTCTGGAATCTGAGAGGAGCCACAAATTTCCTTCCACCCAGCGTTCCTCCAAGTCTCCCGATAAAAATGATACCTCACTTGTGTGGGTAGGCCTAGCGCCCGCAACAGGAAATGCCCCAAAACACAACGTGGACACATCACATTTTTTGATAGAATACAGAGCTGTTTTTTGCAAAGTGCCTACCTGTAGATTTTGGCCCCTAGCTCAGCCGGCACATAGGGAAACCTACCAAACCTGTGCATTTTTTAAAACTAGAGACCTAGGGGATCCAAGATGGGGTGACTTGTGGGGCTCTGACCAGGTTCTGTATCCCAGAATCCTTTGCAAACCTCAAAAAGTGGCTAAAAAAACAAGATTTCCTCACATTTCGGTGACAGAAAGTTCTGGAATCTGAGAGGAGCCACAAATTTCCTTCCACCCAGCGTTCCCCCAAGTCTCCCGATAAAAATGATACCTCACTTGTGTAGGTAGGCCTAGCGCCCGCAACAGGAAATGCCCCAAAACACAACATGGACACATCACATTTTTTGACAGAATACAGAGCTGTTTTTTGCAAAGTGCCTACCTGTAGATTTTGGCCTCTAGCTCAGCCGGCACATACGGAAACCAACCAACCCCATGCATTTTTGAAAACTAGAGACCTAGGGAAATCCAAGATGGGGTGACTTGTGGGGCTCTGACCAGGTTCTGTTATCCAGAATCCTTTGCAAACCTCAAAAAGTGGCTAAAAAAACAAGTTTTCCTCACATTTCGGTGACAGAAAGTTCTGGAATCTGAGAGGAGCCACAAATTTCCTTCCACCCAGCGTTCCTCCAAGTCTCCCGATAAAAATGATACCTCACTTGTGTGGGTAGGCCTAGCGCCCGCAACAGGAAATGCCCCAAAACACAACGTGGACACATCACATTTTTTTGACAGAAAACAGAGCTGTTTTTTGCAAAGTGCCTACCTGTAGATTTTGGCCTCTAGCTCAGCCGGCATATAGGGAAACCTACCAAACCCATGCATTTTTGAAAACTAAAGACCTAGGGAAGTCCAAGATGGGGTGACTTGTGGGGCTCTGACCAGGTTCTGTTACCCAGAATCCTTTGCAAACCTCAAAAAGTGGCTAAAAAAACAAGTTTTCCTCACATTTCGGTGACAGAAAGTTCTGGAATGTGAGAGGAGCCACAAATTTCCTTCCACCCAGCGTTCCCCCAAGTCTCCCGATAAAAATGGTACCTCACTTGTGTGGGTAGGCCTAGCGCCCGCGACAGGAAATGCCCCAAAACACAACGTGGACACATCACATTTTTTGACAGAATACAGAGCTTCTTTTTTGCAAAGTGCCTACCTGTAGATTTTGGCCTCTAGCTCAGCCGGCACATAGGGAAACCTACCAAACCTGTGCATTTTTGAAAACTAGAGACCTAGGGGAATCCAGGATGGGGTGACTTGTGGGGCTCTGACCAGGTTCTGTTACCCAGAATCCTTTGCAAACCTCAAAAAGTGGCTAAAAAAACAAGTTTTCGTCACATTTCGGTGACAGAAAGTTCTGAAATCTGAGAGGAGCCACAAATTTCCTTCCACCCAGCGTTCCCCCAAGTCTCCCGATAAAAATGATACCTCACTTGTGTGGGTAGGCCTAGCGCCCGCGACAGGAAATGCCCCAAAACACAACGTGGACACATCACATTTTTTGACAGAATACAGAGCTGTTTTTTGCAAAGTGCCTACCTGTAGATTTTGGCCTCTAGCTCAGAGGGCACATAGGGAAACCTACCAAACCCATGCATTTTTGAAATCTAGAGACCTAGGGAAATCCAAGATGGGGTGACTTGTGGGGCTCTGACCAGGTTCTGTTATCCAGAATCCTTTGCAAACCTCAAAAAGTGGCTAAAAAAAACAAGTTTTCCTCACATTTCGGTGACAGAAAGTTCTGGAATCTGAGAGGAGCCACAAATTTTCTTCCACCCAGCGTTCCCCCAAGTCTCCCGATAAAAATGATACCTCACTTGTGTGGGTAGGCCTAGCGCCCGCGACAGGAAATGCCCCAAAACACAACGTGGACACATCACATTTTTTGACAGAATACAGAGCTGTTTTTTGCAAAGTGCCTACCTGTAGATTTTGGCCTCTAGCTCAGCCGGCACATAGGGAAACCTACCAAACCTGTGCATTTTTTAAAACTAGAGACCTAGGGGATCCAAGATGGTGTGACTTGTGGGGCTCTGACCAGGTTCTGTAACCCAGAATCCTTTGCAAACCTCAAAAAGTGGCTAAAAAAAACAAGATTTCCTCACATTTCGGTGACAGAAAGTTCTGGAATCTGAGAGGAGCCACAAATTTCCTTCCACCCAGCGTTCCCCCAAGTTTCCCGATAAAAATGATACCTCACTTGTGTGGGTAGGCCTAGCGCCCGCAACAGGAAATGCCCCAAAACACAACGTGGACACATCACATTTTTTGACAGAATACAGAGCTGTTTTTTGCAAAGTGCCTACCTGTAGATTTTGGCCTCTAGCTCAGCCGGCACATACGGAAACCTACCAACCCCATGCATTTTTGAAAACTAGAGACCTAGGGAAATCCAAGATGGGGTGACTTGTGGGGCTCTGACCAGGTTCTGTTATCCAGAATCCTTTGCAAACCTCAAAAAGTGACTAAAAAAACAAGTTTTCCTCACATTTCGGTGACAGAAAGTTCTGGAATCTGAGAGGAGCCACAAATTTCCTTCCACCCAGCGTTCCTCCAAGTCTCCCGATAAAAATGATACCTCACTTGTGTGGGTAGGCCTAGCGCCCGCAACAGGAAATGCCCCAAAACACAACGTGGACACATCACATTTTTTTGACAGAAAACAGAGCTGTTTTTTGCAAAGTGCCTACCTGTAGATTTTGGCCTCTAGCCCAGCCGGCACCTAGGGAAACCTACCAAACCTATGCATTTTTGAAAACTAGAGACCTAGGGGAATCCAAGATGGGGTGACTTGTGGGGCTCTGACAAGGTTCTGTTACCCAGAATCCTTTGCAAACCTCAAAAAGTGGCTAAAAAAACAAGTTTTCGTCAAATTTCGGTGACAGAAAGTTCTGGAATCTGAGAGGAGCCACAAATTTCCTTCCACCCAGCGTTCCCCCAAGTCTCCCGATAAAAATGATACCTCACTTGTGTGGGTAGGCCTAGCGCCCGCGACAGGAAATGCCCCAAAACACAACGTGGACACATCACATTTTTTGACAGAATACAGATCTGTTTTTTGCAAAGTGCCTACCTGTAGATTTTGGCCTCTAGCTCAGCCGGCACATAGGGAAACCTACCAAACCCATGCATTTTTGAAAACTAGAGACCTAGGGAAATCCAAGATGGGGTGACTTGTGGGGCTCTGACCAGGTTCTGTTATCCAGAATCCTTTGCAAACCTCAAAAAGTGGCTAAAAAAACAAGTTTTCCTCACATTTCGGTGACAGAAAGTTCTGGAATCTGAGAGGAGCCACAAATTTCCTTCCACCCAGCGTTCCTCCAAGTCTCCCGATAAAAATGATACCTCACTTGTGTGGGTAGGCCTAGCGCCCGCAACAGGAAATGCCCCAAAACACAACGTGGACACATCACATTTTTTGATAGAATACAGAGCTGTTTTTTGCAAAGTGCCTACCTGTAGATTTTGGCCCCTAGCTCAGCCGGCACATAGGGAAACCTACCAAACCTGTGCATTTTTTAAAACTAGAGACCTAGGGGATCCAAGATGGGGTGACTTGTGGGGCTCTGACCAGGTTCTGTATACCAGAATCCTTTGCAAACCTCAAAAAGTGGCTAAAAAAACAAGATTTCCTCACATTTCGGTGACAGAAAGTTCTGGAATCTGAGAGGAGCCACAAATTTCCTTCCACCCAGCGTTCCCCCAAGTCTCCCGATAAAAATGATACCTCACTTGTGTAGGTAGGCCTAGCGCCCGCAACAGGAAATGCCCCAAAACACAACATGGACACATCACATTTTTTGACAGAATACAGAGCTGTTTTTTGCAAAGTGCCTACCTGTAGATTTTGGCCTCTAGCTCAGCCGGCACATACGGAAACCAACCAACCCCATGCATTTTTGAAAACTAGAGACCTAGGGAAATCCAAGATGGGGTGACTTGTGGGGCTCTGACCAGGTTCTGTTATCCAGAATCCTTTGCAAACCTCAAAAAGTGGCTAAAAAAACAAGTTTTCCTCACATTTCGGTGACAGAAAGTTCTGGAATCTGAGAGGAGCCACAAATTTTCTTCCACCCAGCGTTCCCCCAAGTCTCCCGATAAAAATGATACCTCACTTGTGTGGGTAGGCCTAGCGCCCGCGACAGGAAATGCCCCAAAACACAACGTGGACACATCACATTTTTTGACAGAATACAGAGCTGTTTTTTGCAAAGTGCCTACCTGTAGATTTTGGCCTCTAGCTCAGCCGGCACATAGGGAAACCTACCAAACCTGTGCATTTTTTAAAACTAGAGACCTAGGGGATCCAAGATGGTGTGACTTGTGGGGCTCTGACCAGGTTCTGTAACCCAGAATCCTTTGCAAACCTCAAAAAGTGGCTAAAAAAACAAGATTTCCTCACATTTCGGTGACAGAAAGTTCTGGAATCTGAGAGGAGCCACAAATTTCCTTCCACCCAGCGTTCCCCCAAGTTTCCCGATAAAAATGATACCTCACTTGTGTGGGTAGGCCTAGCGCCCGCAACAGGAAATGCCCCAAAACACAACGTGGACACATCACATTTTTTGACAGAATACAGAGCTGTTTTTTGCAAAGTGCCTACCTGTAGATTTTGGCCTCTAGCTCAGCCGGCACATACGGAAACCTACCAACCCCATGCATTTTTGAAAACTAGAGACCTAGGGAAATCCAAGATGGGGTGACTTGTGGGGCTCTGACCAGGTTCTGTTATCCAGAATCCTTTGCAAACCTCAAAAAGTGACTAAAAAAACAAGTTTTCCTCACATTTCGGTGACAGAAAGTTCTGGAATCTGAGAGGAGCCACAAATTTCCTTCCACCCAGCGTTCCTCCAAGTCTCCCGATAAAAATGATACCTCACTTGTGTGGGTAGGCCTAGCGCCCGCAACAGGAAATGCCCCAAAACACAACGTGGACACATCACATTTTTTTGACAGAAAACAGAGCTGTTTTTTGCACAGTGCCTACCTGTAGATTTTGGCCTCTAGCCCAGCCGGCACCTAGGGAAACCTACCAAACCTATGCATTTTTGAAAACTAGAGACCTAGGGGAATCCAAGATGGGGTGACTTGTGGGGCTCTGACAAGGTTCTGTTACCCAGAATCCTTTGCAAACCTCAAAAAGTGGCTAAAAAAACAAGTTTTCGTCAAATTTCGGTGACAGAAAGTTCTGGAATCTGAGAGGAGCCACAAATTTCCTTCCACCCAGCGTTCCCCCAAGTCTCCCGATAAAAATGATACCTCACTTGTGTGGGTAGGCCTAGCGCCCGCGACAGGAAATGCCCCAAAACACAACGTGGACACATCACATTTTTTGACAGAATACAGATCTGTTTTTTGCAAAGTGCCTACCTGTAGATTTTGGCCTCTAGCTCAGCCGGCACATAGGGAAACCTACCAAACCCATGCATTTTTGAAAACTAGAGACCTAGGGAAATCCAAGATGGGGTGACTTGTGGGGCTCTGACCAGGTTCTGTTATCCAGAATCCTTTGCAAACCTCAAAAAGTGGCTAAAAAAACAAGTTTTCCTCACATTTCGGTGACAGAAAGTTCTGGAATCTGAGAGGAGCCACAAATTTCCTTCCACCCAGCGTTCCTCCAAGTCTCCCGATAAAAATGATACCTCACTTGTGTGGGTAGGCCTAGCGCCCGCAACAGGAAATGCCCCAAAACACAACGTGGACACATCACATTTTTTGATAGAATACAGAGCTGTTTTTTGCAAAGTGCCTACCTGTAGATTTTGGCCCCTAGCTCAGCCGGCACATAGGGAAACCTACCAAACCTGTGCATTTTTTAAAACTAGAGACCTAGGGGATCCAAGATGGGGTGACTTGTGGGGCTCTGACCAGGTTCTGTATCCCAGAATCCTTTGCAAACCTCAAAAAGTGGCTAAAAAAACAAGATTTCCTCACATTTCGGTGACAGAAAGTTCTGGAATCTGAGAGGAGCCACAAATTTCCTTCCACCCAGCGTTCCCCCAAGTCTCCCGATAAAAATGATACCTCACTTGTGTAGGTAGGCCTAGCGCCCGCAACAGGAAATGCCCCAAAACACAACATGGACACATCACATTTTTTGACAGAATACAGAGCTGTTTTTTGCAAAGTGCCTACCTGTAGATTTTGGCCTCTAGCTCAGCCGGCACATACGGAAACCAACCAACCCCATGCATTTTTGAAAACTAGAGACCTAGGGAAATCCAAGATGGGGTGACTTGTGGGGCTCTGACCAGGTTCTGTTATCCAGAATCCTTTGCAAACCTCAAAAAGTGGCTAAAAAAACAAGTTTTCCTCACATTTCGGTGACAGAAAGTTCTGGAATCTGAGAGGAGCCACAAATTTCCTTCCACCCAGCGTTCCTCCAAGTCTCCCGATAAAAATGATACCTCACTTGTGTGGGTAGGCCTAGCGCCCGCAACAGGAAATGCCCCAAAACACAACGTGGACACATCACATTTTTTTGACAGAAAACAGAGCTGTTTTTTGCAAAGTGCCTACCTGTAGATTTTGGCCTCTAGCTCAGCCGGCATATAGGGAAACCTACCAAACCCATGCATTTTTGAAAACTAAAGACCTAGGGAAGTCCAAGATGGGGTGACTTGTGGGGCTCTGACCAGGTTCTGTTACCCAGAATCCTTTGCAAACCTCAAAAAGTGGCTAAAAAAACAAGTTTTCCTCACATTTCGGTGACAGAAAGTTCTGGAATGTGAGAGGAGCCACAAATTTCCTTCCACCCAGCGTTCCCCCAAGTCTCCCGATAAAAATGGTACCTCACTTGTGTGGGTAGGCCTAGCGCCCGCGACAGGAAATGCCCCAAAACACAACGTGGACACATCACATTTTTTGACAGAATACAGAGCTTCTTTTTTGCAAAGTGCCTACCTGTAGATTTTGGCCTCTAGCTCAGCCGGCACATAGGGAAACCTACCAAACCTGTGCATTTTTGAAAACTAGAGACCTAGGGGAATCCAGGATGGGGTGACTTGTGGGGCTCTGACCAGGTTCTGTTACCCAGAATCCTTTGCAAACCTCAAAAAGTGGCTAAAAAAACAAGTTTTCGTCACATTTCGGTGACAGAAAGTTCTGAAATCTGAGAGGAGCCACAAATTTCCTTCCACCCAGCGTTCCCCCAAGTCTCCCGATAAAAATGATACCTCACTTGTGTGGGTAGGCCTAGCGCCCGCGACAGGAAATGCCCCAAAACACAACGTGGACACATCACATTTTTTGACAGAATACAGAGCTGTTTTTTGCAAAGTGCCTACCTGTAGATTTTGGCCTCTAGCTCAGAGGGCACATAGGGAAACCTACCAAACCCATGCATTTTTGAAATCTAGAGACCTAGGGAAATCCAAGATGGGGTGACTTGTGGGGCTCTGACCAGGTTCTGTTATCCAGAATCCTTTGCAAACCTCAAAAAGTGGCTAAAAAAAACAAGTTTTCCTCACATTTCGGTGACAGAAAGTTCTGGAATCTGAGAGGAGCCACAAATTTTCTTCCACCCAGCGTTCCCCCAAGTCTCCCGATAAAAATGATACCTCACTTGTGTGGGTAGGCCTAGCGCCCGCGACAGGAAATGCCCCAAAACACAACGTGGACACATCACATTTTTTGACAGAATACAGAGCTGTTTTTTGCAAAGTGCCTACCTGTAGATTTTGGCCTCTAGCTCAGCCGGCACATAGGGAAACCTACCAAACCTGTGCATTTTTTAAAACTAGAGACCTAGGGGATCCAAGATGGTGTGACTTGTGGGGCTCTGACCAGGTTCTGTAACCCAGAATCCTTTGCAAACCTCAAAAAGTGGCTAAAAAAACAAGATTTCCTCACATTTCGGTGACAGAAAGTTCTGGAATCTGAGAGGAGCCACAAATTTCCTTCCACCCAGCGTTCCCCCAAGTTTCCCGATAAAAATGATACCTCACTTGTGTGGGTAGGCCTAGCGCCCGCAACAGGAAATGCCCCAAAACACAACGTGGACACATCACATTTTTTGACAGAATACAGAGCTGTTTTTTGCAAAGTGCCTACCTGTAGATTTTGGCCTCTAGCTCAGCCGGCACATACGGAAACCTACCAACCCCATGCATTTTTGAAAACTAGAGACCTAGGGAAATCCAAGATGGGGTGACTTGTGGGGCTCTGACCAGGTTCTGTTACCCAGAATCCTTTGCAAACCTCAAAAAGTGGCTAAAAAAACAAGTTTTCCTCACATTTCGGTGACAGAAAGTTCTGGAATGTGAGAGGAGCCACAAATTTCCTTCCACCCAGCGTTCCCCCAAGTCTCCCGATAAAAATGGTACCTCACTTGTGTGGGTAGGCCTAGCGCCCGCGACAGGAAATGCCCCAAAACACAACGTGGACACATCACATTTTTTGACAGAATACAGAGCTTCTTTTTTGCAAAGTGCCTACCTGTAGATTTTGGCCTCTAGCTCAGCCGGCACATAGGGAAACCTACCAAACCTGTGCATTTTTGAAAACTAGAGACCTAGGGGAATCCAGGATGGGGTGACTTGTGGGGCTCTGACCAGGTTCTGTTACCCAGAATCCTTTGCAAACCTCAAAAAGTGGCTAAAAAAACAAGTTTTCGTCACATTTCGGTGACAGAAAGTTCTTAAATCTGAGAGGAGCCACAAATTTCCTTCCACCCAGCGTTCCCCCAAGTCTCCCGATAAAAATGATACCTCACTTGTGTGGGTAGGCCTAGCGCCCGCGACAGGAAATGCCCCAAAACACAACGTGGACACATCACATTTTTTGACAGAATACAGAGCTGTTTTTTGCAAAGTGCCTACCTGTAGATTTTGGCCTCTAGCTCAGAGGGCACATAGGGAAACCTACCAAACCCATGCATTTTTGAAAACTAGAGACCTAGGGAAATCCAAGATGGGGTGACTTGTGGGGCTCTGACCAGGTTCTGTTATCCAGAATCCTTTGCAAACCTCAAAAAGTGGCTAAAAAAACAAGTTTTCCTCACATTTCGGTGACAGAAAGTTCTGGAATCTGAGAGGAGCCACAAATTTCCTTCCACCCAGCGTTCCTCCAAGTCTCCCGATAAAAATGATACCTCACTTGTGTGGGTAGGCCTAGCGCCCGCAACAGGAAATGCCCCAAAACACAACGTGGACACATCACATTTTTTGATAGAATACAGAGCTGTTTTTTGCAAAGTGCCTACCTGTAGATTTTGGCCCCTAGCTCAGCCGGCACATAGGGAAACCTACCAAACCTGTGCATTTTTTAAAACTAGAGACCTAGGGGATCCAAGATGGGGTGACTTGTGGGGCTCTGACCAGGTTCTGTATCCCAGAATCCTTTGCAAACCTCAAAAAGTGGCTAAAAAAACAAGATTTCCTCACATTTCGGTGACAGAAAGTTCTGGAATCTGAGAGGAGCCACAAATTTCCTTCCACCCAGCGTTCCCCCAAGTCTCCCGATAAAAATGATACCTCACTTGTGTAGGTAGGCCTAGCGCCCGCAACAGGAAATGCCCCAAAACACAACATGGACACATCACATTTTTTGACAGAATACAGAGCTGTTTTTTGCAAAGTGCCTACCTGTAGATTTTGGCCTCTAGCTCAGCCGGCACATACGGAAACCAACCAACCCCATGCATTTTTGAAAACTAGAGACCTAGGGAAATCCAAGATGGGGTGACTTGTGGGGCTCTGACCAGGTTCTGTTATCCAGAATCCTTTGCAAACCTCAAAAAGTGGCTAAAAAAACAAGTTTTCCTCACATTTCGGTGACAGAAAGTTCTGGAATCTGAGAGGAGCCACAAATTTTCTTCCACCCAGCGTTCCCCCAAGTCTCCCGATAAAAATGATACCTCACTTGTGTGGGTAGGCCTAGCGCCCGCGACAGGAAATGCCCCAAAACACAACGTGGACTCATCACATTTTTTGACAGAATACAGAGCTGTTTTTTGCAAAGTGCCTACCTGTAGATTTTGGCCTCTAGCTCAGCCGGCACATAGGGAAACCTACCAAACCTGTGCATTTTTTAAAACTAGAGACCTAGGGGATCCAAGATGGTGTGACTTGTGGGGCTCTGACCAGGTTCTGTAACCCAGAATCCTTTGCAAACCTCAAAAAGTGGCTAAAAAAACAAGATTTCCTCACATTTCGGTGACAGAAAGTTCTGGAATCTGAGAGGAGCCACAAATTTCCTTCCACCCAGCGTTCCCCCAAGTTTCCCGATAAAAATGATACCTCACTTGTGTGGGTAGGCCTAGCGCCCGCAACAGGAAATGCCCCAAAACACAACGTGGACACATCACATTTTTTGACAGAATACAGAGCTGTTTTTTGCAAAGTGCCTACCTGTAGATTTTGGCCTCTAGCTCAGCCGGCACATACGGAAACCTACCAACCCCATGCATTTTTGAAAACTAGAGACCTAGGGAAATCCAAGATGGGGTGACTTGTGGGGCTCTGACCAGGTTCTGTTATCCAGAATCCTTTGCAAACCTCAAAAAGTGACTAAAAAAACAAGTTTTCCTCACATTTCGGTGACAGAAAGTTCTGGAATCTGAGAGGAGCCACAAATTTCCTTCCACCCAGCGTTCCTCCAAGTCTCCCGATAAAAATGATACCTCACTTGTGTGGGTAGGCCTAGCGCCCGCAACAGGAAATGCCCCAAAACACAACGTGGACACATCACATTTTTTTGACAGAAAACAGAGCTGTTTTTTGCAAAGTGCCTACCTGTAGATTTTGGCCTCTAGCCCAGCCGGCACCTAGGGAAACCTACCAAACCTATGCATTTTTGAAAACTAGAGACCTAGGGGAATCCAAGATGGGGTGACTTGTGGGGCTCTGACAAGGTTCTGTTACCCAGAATCCTTTGCAAACCTCAAAAAGTGGCTAAAAAAACAAGTTTTCGTCAAATTTCGGTGACAGAAAGTTCTGGAATCTGAGAGGAGCCACAAATTTCCTTCCACCCAGCGTTCCCCCAAGTCTCCCGATAAAAATGATACCTCACTTGTGTGGGTAGGCCTAGCGCCCGCGACAGGAAATGCCCCAAAACACAACGTGGACACATCACATTTTTTGACAGAATACAGATCTGTTTTTTGCAAAGTGCCTACCTGTAGATTTTGGCCTCTAGCTCAGCCGGCACATAGGGAAACCTACCAAACCCATGCATTTTTGAAAACTAGAGACCTAGGGAAATCCAAGATGGGGTGACTTGTGGGGCTCTGACCAGGTTCTGTTATCCAGAATCCTTTGCAAACCTCAAAAAGTGGCTAAAAAAACAAGTTTTCCTCACATTTCGGTGACAGAAAGTTCTGGAATCTGAGAGGAGCCACAAATTTCCTTCCACCCAGCGTTCCTCCAAGTCTCCCGATAAAAATGATACCTCACTTGTGTGGGTAGGCCTAGCGCCCGCAACAGGAAATGCCCCAAAACACAACGTGGACACATCACATTTTTTGATAGAATACAGAGCTGTTTTTTGCAAAGTGCCTACCTGTAGATTTTGGCCCCTAGCTCAGCCGGCACATAGGGAAACCTACCAAACCTGTGCATTTTTTAAAACTAGAGACCTAGGGGATCCAAGATGGGGTGACTTGTGGGGCTCTGACCAGGTTCTGTATCCCAGAATCCTTTGCAAACCTCAAAAAGTGGCTAAAAAAACAAGATTTCCTCACATTTCGGTGACAGAAAGTTCTGGAATCTGAGAGGAGCCACAAATTTCCTTCCACCCAGCGTTCCCCCAAGTCTCCCGATAAAAATGATACCTCACTTGTGTAGGTAGGCCTAGCGCCCGCAACAGGAAATGCCCCAAAACACAACATGGACACATCACATTTTTTGACAGAATACAGAGCTGTTTTTTGCAAAGTGCCTACCTGTAGATTTTGGCCTCTAGCTCAGCCGGCACATACGGAAACCAACCAACCCCATGCATTTTTGAAAACTAGAGACCTAGGGAAATCCAAGATGGGGTGACTTGTGGGGCTCTGACCAGGTTCTGTTATCCAGAATCCTTTGCAAACCTCAAAAAGTGGCTAAAAAAACAAGTTTTCCTCACATTTCGGTGACAGAAAGTTCTGGAATCTGAGAGGAGCCACAAATTTCCTTCCACCCAGCGTTCCTCCAAGTCTCCCGATAAAAATGATACCTCACTTGTGTGGGTAGGCCTAGCGCCCGCAACAGGAAATGCCCCAAAACACAACGTGGACACATCACATTTTTTTGACAGAAAACAGAGCTGTTTTTTGCAAAGTGCCTACCTGTAGATTTTGGCCTCTAGCTCAGCCGGCATATAGGGAAACCTACCAAACCCATGCATTTTTGAAAACTAAAGACCTAGGGAAGTCCAAGATGGGGTGACTTGTGGGGCTCTGACCAGGTTCTGTTACCCAGAATCCTTTGCAAACCTCAAAAAGTGGCTAAAAAAACAAGTTTTCCTCACATTTCGGTGACAGAAAGTTCTGGAATGTGAGAGGAGCCACAAATTTCCTTCCACCCAGCGTTCCCCCAAGTCTCCCGATAAAAATGGTACCTCACTTGTGTGGGTAGGCCTAGCGCCCGCGACAGGAAATGCCCCAAAACACAACGTGGACACATCACATTTTTTGACAGAATACAGAGCTTCTTTTTTGCAAAGTGCCTACCTGTAGATTTTGGCCTCTAGCTCAGCCGGCACATAGGGAAACCTACCAAACCTGTGCATTTTTGAAAACTAGAGACCTAGGGGAATCCAGGATGGGGTGACTTGTGGGGCTCTGACCAGGTTCTGTTACCCAGAATCCTTTGCAAACCTCAAAAAGTGGCTAAAAAAACAAGTTTTCGTCACATTTCGGTGACAGAAAGTTCTGAAATCTGAGAGGAGCCACAAATTTCCTTCCACCCAGCGTTCCCCCAAGTCTCCCGATAAAAATGATACCTCACTTGTGTGGGTAGGCCTAGCGCCCGCGACAGGAAATGCCCCAAAACACAACGTGGACACATCACATTTTTTGACAGAATACAGAGCTGTTTTTTGCAAAGTGCCTACCTGTAGATTTTGGCCTCTAGCTCAGAGGGCACATAGGGAAACCTACCAAACCCATGCATTTTTGAAATCTAGAGACCTAGGGAAATCCAAGATGGGGTGACTTGTGGGGCTCTGACCAGGTTCTGTTATCCAGAATCCTTTGCAAACCTCAAAAAGTGGCTAAAAAAAACAAGTTTTCCTCACATTTCGGTGACAGAAAGTTCTGGAATCTGAGAGGAGCCACAAATTTTCTTCCACCCAGCGTTCCCCCAAGTCTCCCGATAAAAATGATACCTCACTTGTGTGGGTAGGCCTAGCGCCCGCGACAGGAAATGCCCCAAAACACAACGTGGACACATCACATTTTTTGACAGAATACAGAGCTGTTTTTTGCAAAGTGCCTACCTGTAGATTTTGGCCTCTAGCTCAGCCGGCACATAGGGAAACCTACCAAACCTGTGCATTTTTTAAAACTAGAGACCTAGGGGATCCAAGATGGTGTGACTTGTGGGGCTCTGACCAGGTTCTGTAACCCAGAATCCTTTGCAAACCTCAAAAAGTGGCTAAAAAAACAAGATTTCCTCACATTTCGGTGACAGAAAGTTCTGGAATCTGAGAGGAGCCACAAATTTCCTTCCACCCAGCGTTCCCCCAAGTTTCCCGATAAAAATGATACCTCACTTGTGTGGGTAGGCCTAGCGCCCGCAACAGGAAATGCCCCAAAACACAACGTGGACACATCACATTTTTTGACAGAATACAGAGCTGTTTTTTGCAAAGTGCCTACCTGTAGATTTTGGCCTCTAGCTCAGCCGGCACATACGGAAACCTACCAACCCCATGCATTTTTGAAAACTAGAGACCTAGGGAAATCCAAGATGGGGTGACTTGTGGGGCTCTGACCAGGTTCTGTTACCCAGAATCCTTTGCAAACCTCAAAAAGTGGCTAAAAAAACAAGTTTTCCTCACATTTCGGTGACAGAAAGTTCTGGAATGTGAGAGGAGCCACAAATTTCCTTCCACCCAGCGTTCCCCCAAGTCTCCCGATAAAAATGGTACCTCACTTGTGTGGGTAGGCCTAGCGCCCGCGACAGGAAATGCCCCAAAACACAACGTGGACACATCACATTTTTTGACAGAATACAGAGCTTCTTTTTTGCAAAGTGCCTACCTGTAGATTTTGGCCTCTAGCTCAGCCGGCACATAGGGAAACCTACCAAACCTGTGCATTTTTGAAAACTAGAGACCTAGGGGAATCCAGGATGGGGTGACTTGTGGGGCTCTGACCAGGTTCTGTTACCCAGAATCCTTTGCAAACCTCAAAAAGTGGCTAAAAAAACAAGTTTTCGTCACATTTCGGTGACAGAAAGTTCTTAAATCTGAGAGGAGCCACAAATTTCCTTCCACCCAGCGTTCCCCCAAGTCTCCCGATAAAAATGATACCTCACTTGTGTGGGTAGGCCTAGCGCCCGCGACAGGAAATGCCCCAAAACACAACGTGGACACATCACATTTTTTGACAGAATACAGAGCTGTTTTTTGCAAAGTGCCTACCTGTAGATTTTGGCCTCTAGCTCAGAGGGCACATAGGGAAACCTACCAAACCCATGCATTTTTGAAAACTAGAGACCTAGGGAAATCCAAGATGGGGTGACTTGTGGGGCTCTGACCAGGTTCTGTTATCCAGAATCCTTTGCAAACCTCAAAAAGTGGCTAAAAAAACAAGTTTTCCTCACATTTCGGTGACAGAAAGTTCTGGAATCTGAGAGGAGCCACAAATTTCCTTCCACCCAGCGTTCCCCCAAGTCTCCCGATAAAAATGATACCTCACTTGTGTGGGTAGGCCTAGCGCCCGCGACAGGAAATGCCCCAAAACACAACGTGGACACATCACATTTTTTGACAGAATACAGAGCTGTTTTTTGCAAAGTGCCTACCTGTAGATTTTGGCCTCTAGCTCAGCCGGCACATAGGGAAACCTACCAAACCTGTGCATTTTTTAAAACTAGAGACCTAGGGGATCCAAGATGGTGTGACTTGTGGGGCTCTGACCAGGTTCTGTAACCCAGAATCCTTTGCAAACCTCAAAAAGTGGCTAAAAAAACAAGATTTCCTCACATTTCGGTGACAGAAAGTTCTGGAATCTGAGAGGAGCCACAAATTTCCTTCCACCCAGCGTTCCCCCAAGTTTCCCGATAAAAATGATACCTCACTTGTGTGGGTAGGCCTAGCGCCCGCAACAGGAAATGCCCCAAAACACAACGTGGACACATCACATTTTTTGACAGAATACAGAGCTGTTTTTTGCAAAGTGCCTACCTGTAGATTTTGGCCTCTAGCTCAGCCGGCACATACGGAAACCTACCAACCCCATGCATTTTTGAAAACTAGAGACCTAGGGAAATCCAAGATGGGGTGACTTGTGGGGCTCTGACCAGGTTCTGTTATCCAGAATCCTTTGCAAACCTCAAAAAGTGGCTAAAAAAACAAGTTTTCCTCACATTTCGGTGACAGAAAGTTCTGGAATCTGAGAGGAGCCACAAATTTCCTTCCACCCAGCGTTCCTCCAAGTCTCCCGATAAAAATGATACCTCACTTGTGTGGGTAGGCCTAGCGCCCGCAACAGGAAATGCCCCAAAACACAACGTGGACACATCACATTTTTTTGACAGAAAACAGAGCTGTTTTTTGCAAAGTGCCTACCTGTAGATTTTGGCCTCTAGCCCAGCCGGCACCTAGGGAAACCTACCAAACCTATGCATTTTTGAAAACTAGAGACCTAGGGGAATCCAAGATGGGGTGACTTGTGGGGCTCTGACAAGGTTCTGTTACCCAGAATCCTTTGCAAACCTCAAAAAGTGGCTAAAAAAACAAGTTTTCGTCAAATTTCGGTGACAGAAAGTTCTGGAATCTGAGAGGAGCCACAAATTTCCTTCCACCCAGCGTTCCCCCAAGTCTCCCGATAAAAATGATACCTCACTTGTGTGGGTAGGCCTAGCGCCCGCGACAGGAAATGCCCCAAAACACAACGTGGACACATCACATTTTTTGACAGAATACAGATCTGTTTTTTGCAAAGTGCCTACCTGTAGATTTTGGCCTCTAGCTCAGCCGGCACATAGGGAAACCTACCAAACCCATGCATTTTTGAAAACTAGAGACCTAGGGAAATCCAAGATGGGGTGACTTGTGGGGCTCTGACCAGGTTCTGTTATCCAGAATCCTTTGCAAACCTCAAAAAGTGGCTAAAAAAACAAGTTTTCCTCACATTTCGGTGACAGAAAGTTCTGGAATCTGAGAGGAGCCACAAATTTCCTTCCACCCAGCATTCCTCCAAGTCTCCCGATAAAAATGATACCTCACTTGTGTGGGTAGGCCTAGCGCCCGCAACAGGAAATGCCCCAAAACACAACGTGGACACATCACATTTTTTGATAGAATACAGAGCTGTTTTTTGCAAAGTGCCTACCTGTAGATTTTGGCCCCTAGCTCAGCCGGCACATAGGGAAACCTACCAAACCTGTGCATTTTTTAAAACTAGAGACCTAGGGGATCCAAGATGGGGTGACTTGTGGGGCTCTGACCAGGTTCTGTATCCCAGAATCCTTTGCAAACCTCAAAAAGTGGCTAAAAAAACAAGATTTCCTCACATTTCGGTGACAGAAAGTTCTGGAATCTGAGAGGAGCCACAAATTTCCTTCCACCCAGCGTTCCCCCAAGTCTCCCGATAAAAATGATACCTCACTTGTGTAGGTAGGCCTAGCGCCCGCAACAGGAAATGCCCCAAAACACAACATGGACACATCACATTTTTTGACAGAATACAGAGCTGTTTTTTGCAAAGTGCCTACCTGTAGATTTTGGCCTCTAGCTCAGCCGGCACATACGGAAACCAACCAACCCCATGCATTTTTGAAAACTAGAGACCTAGGGAAATCCAAGATGGGGTGACTTGTGGGGCTCTGACCAGGTTCTGTTATCCAGAATCCTTTGCAAACCTCAAAAAGTGGCTAAAAAAACAAGTTTTCCTCACATTTCGGTGACAGAAAGTTCTGGAATCTGAGAGGAGCCACAAATTTCCTTCCACCCAGCGTTCCTCCAAGTCTCCCGATAAAAATGATACCTCACTTGTGTGGGTAGGCCTAGCGCCCGCAACAGGAAATGCCCCAAAACACAACGTGGACACATCACATTTTTTTGACAGAAAACAGAGCTGTTTTTTGCAAAGTGCCTACCTGTAGATTTTGGCCTCTAGCCCAGCCGGCACCTAGGGAAACCTACCAACCCCATGCATTTTTGAAAACTAGAGACCTAGGGAAATCCAAGATGGGGTGACTTGTGGGGCTCTGACCAGGTTCTGTTATCCAGAATCCTTTGCAAACCTCAAAAAGTGGCTAAAAAAACAAGTTTTCCTCACATTTCGGTGACAGAAAGTTCTGGAATCTGAGAGGAGCCACAAATTTCCTTCCACCCAGCGTTCCTCCAAGTCTCCCGATAAAAATGATACCTCACTTGTGTGGGTAGGCCTAGCGCCCGCAACAGGAAATGCCCCAAAACACAACGTGGACACATCACATTTTTTTGACAGAAAACAGAGCTGTTTTTTGCAAAGTGCCTACCTGTAGATTTTGGCCTCTAGCTCAGCCGGCATATAGGGAAACCTACCAAACCCATGCATTTTTGAAAACTAAAGACCTAGGGAAGTCCAAGATGGGGTGACTTGTGGGGCTCTGACCAGGTTCTGTTACCCAGAATCCTTTGCAAACCTCAAAAAGTGGCTAAAAAAACAAGTTTTCCTCACATTTCGGTGACAGAAAGTTCTGGAATGTGAGAGGAGCCACAAATTTCCTTCCACCCAGCGTTCCCCCAAGTCTCCCGATAAAAATGGTACCTCACTTGTGTGGGTAGGCCTAGCGCCCGCGACAGGAAATGCCCCAAAACACAACGTGGACACATCACATTTTTTGACAGAATACAGAGCTTCTTTTTTGCAAAGTGCCTACCTGTAGATTTTGGCCTCTAGCTCAGCCGGCACATAGGGAAACCTACCAAACCTGTGCATTTTTGAAAACTAGAGACCTAGGGGAATCCAGGATGGGGTGACTTGTGGGGCTCTGACCAGGTTCTGTTACCCAGAATCCTTTGCAAACCTCAAAAAGTGGCTAAAAAAACAAGTTTTCGTCACATTTCGGTGACAGAAAGTTCTGAAATCTGAGAGGAGCCACAAATTTCCTTCCACCCAGCGTTCCCCCAAGTCTCCCAATAAAAATGATACCTCACTTGTGTGGGTAGGCCTAGCGCCCGCGACAGGAAATGCCCCAAAATACAACGTGGACACATCACATTTTTTGACAGAATACAGAGCTGTTTTTTGCAAAGTGCCTACCTGTAGATTTTGGCCTCTAGCTCAGAGGGCACATAGGGAAACCTACCAAACCCATGCATTTTTGAAAACTAGAGACCTAGGGAAATCCAAGATGGGGTGACTTGTGGGGCTCTGACCAGGTTCTGTTATCCAGAATCCTTTGCAAACCTCAAAAAGTGGCTAAAAAAAACAAGTTTTCCTCACATTTCGGTGACAGAAAGTTCTGGAATCTGAGAGGAGCCACAAATTTTCTTCCACCCAGCGTTCCCCCAAGTCTCCCGATAAAAATGATACCTCACTTGTGTGGGTAGGCCTAGCGCCCGCGACAGGAAATGCCCCAAAACACAACGTGGACACATCACATTTTTTGACAGAATACAGAGCTGTTTTTTGCAAAGTGCCTACCTGTAGATTTTGGCCTCTAGCTCAGCCGGCACATAGGGAAACCTACCAAACCTGTGCATTTTTTAAAACTAGAGACCTAGGGGATCCAAGATGGTGTGACTTGTGGGGCTCTGACCAGGTTCTGTAACCCAGAATCCTTTGCAAACCTCAAAAAGTGGCTAAAAAAACAAGATTTCCTCACATTTCGGTGACAGAAAGTTCTGGAATCTGAGAGGAGCCACAAATTTCCTTCCACCCAGCGTTCCCCCAAGTTTCCCGATAAAAATGATACCTCACTTGTGTGGGTAGGCCTAGCGCCCGCAACAGGAAATGCCCCAAAACACAACGTGGACACATCACATTTTTTGACAGAATACAGAGCTGTTTTTTGCAAAGTGCCTACCTGTAGATTTTGGCCTCTAGCTCAGCCGGCACATACGGAAACCTACCAACCCCATGCATTTTTGAAAACTAGAGACCTAGGGAAATCCAAGATGGGGTGACTTGTGGGGCTCTGACCAGGTTCTGTTATCCAGAATCCTTTGCAAACCTCAAAAAGTGGCTAAAAAAACAAGTTTTCCTCACATTTCGGTGACAGAAAGTTCTGGAATCTGAGAGGAGCCACAAATTTCCTTCCACCCAGCGTTCCTCCAAGTCTCCCGATAAAAATGATACCTCACTTGTGTGGGTAGGCCTAGCGCCCGCAACAGGAAATGCCCCAAAACACAACGTGGACACATCACATTTTTTTGACAGAAAACAGAGCTGTTTTTTGCAAAGTGCCTACCTGTAGATTTTGGCCTCTAGCCCAGCCGGCACCTAGGGAAACCTACCAAACCTATGCATTTTTGAAAACTAGAGACCTAGGGGAATCCAAGATGGGGTGACTTGTGGGGCTCTGACAAGGTTCTGTTACCCAGAATCCTTTGCAAACCTCAAAAAGTGGCTAAAAAAACAAGTTTTCGTCAAATTTCGGTGACAGAAAGTTCTGGAATCTGAGAGGAGCCACAAATTTCCTTCCACCCAGCGTTCCCCCAAGTCTCCCGATAAAAATGATACCTCACTTGTGTGGGTAGGCCTAGCGCCCGCGACAGGAAATGCCCCAAAACACAACGTGGACACATCACATTTTTTGACAGAATACAGATCTGTTTTTTGCAAAGTGCCTACCTGTAGATTTTGGCCTCTAGCTCAGCCGGCACATAGGGAAACCTACCAAACCCATGCATTTTTGAAAACTAGAGACCTAGGGAAATCCAAGATGGGGTGACTTGTGGGGCTCTGACCAGGTTCTGTTATCCAGAATCCTTTGCAAACCTCAAAAAGTGGCTAAAAAAACAAGTTTTCCTCACATTTCGGTGACAGAAAGTTCTGGAATCTGAGAGGAGCCACAAATTTCCTTCCACCCAGCGTTCCTCCAAGTCTCCCGATAAAAATGATACCTCACTTGTGTGGGTAGGCCTAGCGCCCGCAACAGGAAATGCCCCAAAACACAACGTGGACACATCACATTTTTTGATAGAATACAGAGCTGTTTTTTGCAAAGTGCCTACCTGTAGATTTTGGCCCCTAGCTCAGCCGGCACATAGGGAAACCTACCAAACCTGTGCATTTTTTAAAACTAGAGACCTAGGGGATCCAAGATGGGGTGACTTGTGGGGCTCTGACCAGGTTCTGTATCCCAGAATCCTTTGCAAACCTCAAAAAGTGGCTAAAAAAACAAGATTTCCTCACATTTCGGTGACAGAAAGTTCTGGAATCTGAGAGGAGCCACAAATTTCCTTCCACCCAGCGTTCCCCCAAGTCTCCCGATAAAAATGATACCTCACTTGTGTAGGTAGGCCTAGCGCCCGCAACAGGAAATGCCCCAAAACACAACATGGACACATCACATTTTTTGACAGAATACAGAGCTGTTTTTTGCAAAGTGCCTACCTGTAGATTTTGGCCTCTAGCTCAGCCGGCACATACGGAAACCAACCAACCCCATGCATTTTTGAAAACTAGAGACCTAGGGAAATCCAAGATGGGGTGACTTGTGGGGCTCTGACCAGGTTCTGTTATCCAGAATCCTTTGCAAACCTCAAAAAGTGGCTAAAAAAACAAGTTTTCCTCACATTTCGGTGACAGAAAGTTCTGGAATCTGAGAGGAGCCACAAATTTCCTTCCACCCAGCGTTCCTCCAAGTCTCCCGATAAAAATGATACCTCACTTGTGTGGGTAGGCCTAGCGCCCGCAACAGGAAATGCCCCAAAACACAACGTGGACACATCACATTTTTTTGACAGAAAACAGAGCTGTTTTTTGCAAAGTGCCTACCTGTAGATTTTGGCCTCTAGCCCAGCCGGCACCTAGGGAAACCTACCAACCCCATGCATTTTTGAAAACTAGAGACCTAGGGAAATCCAAGATGGGGAAACTTGTGGGGCTCTGACCAGGTTCTGTTATCCAGAATCCTTTGCAAACCTCAAAAAGTGGCTAAAAAAACAAGTTTTCCTCACATTTCGGTGACAGAAAGTTCTGGAATCTGAGAGGAGCCACAAATTTCCTTCCACCCAGCGTTCCTCCAAGTCTCCCGATAAAAATGATACCTCACTTGTGTGGGTAGGCCTAGCGCCCGCAACAGGAAATGCCCCAAAACACAACGTGGACACATCACATTTTTTTGACAGAAAACAGAGCTGTTTTTTGCAAAGTGCCTACCTGTAGATTTTGGCCTCTAGCTCAGCCGGCATATAGGGAAACCTACCAAACCCATGCATTTTTGAAAACTAGAGACCTAGGGAAGTCCAAGATGGGGTGACTTGTGGGGCTCTGACCAGGTTCTGTTACCCAGAATCCTTTGCAAACCTCAAAAAGTGGCTAAAAAAACAAGTTTTCCTCACATTTCGGTGACAGAAAGTTCTGGAATGTGAGAGGAGCCACAAATTTCCTTCCACCCAGCGTTCCCCCAAGTCTCCCGATAAAAATGGTACCTCACTTGTGTGGGTAGGCCTAGCGCCCGCGACAGGAAATGCCCCAAAACACAACGTGGACACATCACATTTTTTGACAGAATACAGAGCTTCTTTTTTGCAAAGTGCCTACCTGTAGATTTTGGCCTCTAGCTCAGCCGGCACATAGGGAAACCTACCAAACCTGTGCATTTTTGAAAACTAGAGACCTAGGGGAATCCAGGATGGGGTGACTTGTGGGGCTCTGACCAGGTTCTGTTACCCAGAATCCTTTGCAAACCTCAAAAAGTGGCTAAAAAAACAAGTTTTCGTCACATTTCGGTGACAGAAAGTTCTGAAATCTGAGAGGAGCCACAAATTTCCTTCCACCCAGCGTTCCCCCAAGTCTCCCGATAAAAATGATACCTCACTTGTGTGGGTAGGCCTAGCGCCCTCGACAGGAAATGCCCCAAAACACAACGTGGACACATCACATTTTTTGACAGAATACAGAGCTGTTTTTTGCAAAGTGCCTACCTGTAGATTTTGGCCTCTAGCTCAGAGGGCACATAGGGAAACCTACCAAACCCATGCATTTTTGAAAACTAGAGACCTAGGGAAATCCAAGATGGGGTGACTTGTGGGGCTCTGACCAGGTTCTGTTATCCAGAATCCTTTGCAAACCTCAAAAAGTGGCTAAAAAAAACAAGTTTTCCTCACATTTCGGTGACAGAAAGTTCTGGAATCTGAGAGGAGCCACAAATTTTCTTCCACCCAGCGTTCCCCCAAGTCTCCCGATAAAAATGATACCTCACTTGTGTGGGTAGGCCTAGCGCCCGCGACAGGAAATGCCCCAAAACACAACGTGGACACATCACATTTTTTGACAGAATACAGAGCTGTTTTTTGCAAAGTGCCTACCTGTAGATTTTGGCCTCTAGCTCAGCCGGCACATAGGGAAACCTACCAAACCTGTGCATTTTTTAAAACTAGAGACCTAGGGGATCCAAGATGGGGTGACTTGTGGGGCTCTGACCAGGTTCTGTAACCCAGAATCCTTTGCAAACCTCAAAAAGTGGCTAAAAAAACAAGATTTCCTCACATTTCGGTGACAGAAAGTTCTGGAATCTGAGAGGAGCCACAAATTTCCTTCCACCCAGCGTTCCCCCAAGTCTCCCGATAAAAATGATACCTCACTTGTGTGGGTAGGCCTAGCGCCCGCAACAGGAAATGCCCCAAAACACAACGTGGACACATCACATTTTTTGACAGAATACAGAGCTGTTTTTTGCAAAGTGCCTACCTGTAGATTTTGGCCTCTAGCTCAGCCGGCACATACGGAAACCTACCAACCCCATGCATTTTTGAAAACTAGAGACCTAGGGAAATCCAAGATGGGGTGACTTGTGGGGCTCTGACCAGGTTCTGTTATCCAGAATCCTTTGCAAACCTCAAAAAGTGGCTAAAAAAACAAGTTTTCCTCACATTTCGGTGACAGAAAGTTCTGGAATCTGAGAGGAGCCACAAATTTCCTTCCACCCAGCGTTCCTCCAAGTCTCCCGATAAAAATGATACCTCACTTGTGTGGGTAGGCCTAGCGCCCGCAACAGGAAATGCCCCAAAACACAACGTGGACACATCACATTTTTTTGACAGAAAACAGAGCTGTTTTTTGCAAAGTGCCTACCTGTAGATTTTGGCCTCTAGCCCAGCCGGCACCTAGGGAAACCTACCAAACCTATGCATTTTTGAAAACTAGAGACCTAGGGGAATCCAAGATGGGGTGACTTGTGGGGCTCTGACAAGGTTCTGTTACCCAGAATCCTTTGCAAACCTCAAAAAGTGGCTAAAAAAACAAGTTTTCGTCAAATTTCGGTGACAGAAAGTTCTGGAATCTGAGAGGAGCCACAAATTTCCTTCCACCCAGCGTTCCCCCAAGTCTCCCGATAAAAATGATACCTCACTTGTGTGGGTAGGCCTAGCGCCCGCGACAGGAAATGCCCCAAAACACAACGTGGACACATCACATTTTTTGACAGAATACAGATCTGTTTTTTGCAAAGTGCCTACCTGTAGATTTTGGCCTCTAGCTCAGCCGGCACATAGGGAAACCTACCAAACCCATGCATTTTTGAAAACTAGAGACCTAGGGAAATCCAAGATGGGGTGACTTGTGGGGCTCTGACCAGGTTCTGTTATCCAGAATCCTTTGCAAACCTCAAAAAGTGGCTAAAAAAACAAGTTTTCCTCACATTTCGGTGACAGAAAGTTCTGGAATCTGAGAGGAGCCACAAATTTCCTTCCACCCAGCGTTCCTCCAAGTCTCCCGATAAAAATGATACCTCACTTGTGTGGGTAGGCCTAGCGCCCGCAACAGGAAATGCCCCAAAACACAACGTGGACACATCACATTTTTTGATAGAATACAGAGCTGTTTTTTGCAAAGTGCCTACCTGTAGATTTTGGCCCCTAGCTCAGCCGGCACATAGGGAAACCTACCAAACCTGTGCATTTTTTAAAACTAGAGACCTAGGGGATCCAAGATGGGGTGACTTGTGGGGCTCTGACCAGGTTCTGTATCCCAGAATCCTTTGCAAACCTCAAAAAGTGGCTAAAAAAACAAGATTTCCTCACATTTCGGTGACAGAAAGTTCTGGAATCTGAGAGGAGCCACAAATTTCCTTCCACCCAGCGTTCCCCCAAGTCTCCCGATAAAAATGATACCTCACTTGTGTAGGTAGGCCTAGCGCCCGCAACAGGAAATGCCCCAAAACACAACATGGACACATCACATTTTTTGACAGAATACAGAGCTGTTTTTTGCAAAGTGCCTACCTGTAGATTTTGGCCTCTAGCTCAGCCGGCACATACGGAAACCAACCAACCCCATGCATTTTTGAAAACTAGAGACCTAGGGAAATCCAAGATGGGGTGACTTGTGGGGCTCTGACCAGGTTCTGTTATCCAGAATCCTTTGCAAACCTCAAAAAGTGGCTAAAAAAACAAGTTTTCCTCACATTTCGGTGACAGAAAGTTCTGGAATCTGAGAGGAGCCACAAATTTCCTTCCACCCAGCGTTCCTCCAAGTCTCCCGATAAAAATGATACCTCACTTGTGTGGGTAGGCCTAGCGCCCGCAACAGGAAATGCCCCAAAACACAACATGGACACATCACATTTTTTGACAGAATACAGAGCTGTTTTTTGCAAAGTGCCTACCTGTAGATTTTGGCCTCTAGCTCAGCCGGCACATAGGGAAACCTACCAAACCCATGCATTTTTGAAAACTAGAGACCTAGGGAAGTCCAAGATGGGGTGACTTGTGGGGCTCTGACCAGGTTCTGTTACCCAGAATCCTTTGCAAACCTCAAAAAGTGGCTAAAAAAACAAGTTTTCCTCACATTTCGGTGACAGAAAGTTCTGGAATCTGAGAGGAGCCACTAATTTCCTTCCACCCAGCGTTCCTCCAAGTCTCCCGATAAAAATGATACCTCACTTGTGTGGGTAGGCCTAGCGCCCGCAACAGGAAATGCCCCAAAACACAACGTGGACACATCACATTTTTTTGACAGAAAACAGAGCTGTTTTTTGCAAAGTGCCTACCTGTAGATTTTGGCCTCTAGCCCAGCTGGCACCTAGGGAAACCTACCAAACCTATGCATTTTTGAAAACTAGAGACCTAGGGGAATCCAAGATGGGGTGACTTGTGGGGCTCTGACAAGGTTCTGTTACCCAGAATCCTTTGCAAACCTCAAAAAGTGGCTAAAAGAACAAGTTTTCGTCAAATTTCGGTGACAGAAAGTTCTGGAATCTGAGAGGAGCCACAAATTTCCTTCCACCCAGCGTTCCCCCAAGTCTCCCGATAAAAATGATACCTCACTTGTGTGGGTAGGCCTAGCGCCCGCGACAGGAAATGCCCCAAAACACAACGTGGACACATCACATTTTTTGACAGAATACAGATGTGTTTTTTGCAAAGTGCCTACCTGTAGATTTTGGCCTCTAGCTCAGCCGGCACATAGGGAAACCTACCAAACCCATGCATTTTTGAAAACTAGAGACCTAGGGAAATCCAAGATGGGGTGACTTGTGGGGCTCTGACCAGGTTCTGTTATCCAGAATCCTTTGCAAACCTCAAAAAGTGGCTAAAAAAACAAGTTTTCCTCACATTTCGGTGACAGAAAGTTCTGGAATCTGAGAGGAGCCACAAATTCCCTTCCACCCAGCGTTCCTCCAAGTCTCCCGATAAAAATGATACCTCACTTGTGTGGGTAGGCCTAGCGCCCGCAACAGGAAATGCCCCAAAACACAACGTGGACACATCACATTTTTTGATAGAATACAGAGCTGTTTTTTGCAAAGTGCCTACCTGTAGATTTTGGCCTCTAGCTCAGCCGGCACATAGGGAAACCTACCAAACCTGTGCATTTTTTAAAACTAGAGACCTAGGGGATCCAAGATGGGGTGACTTGTGGGGCTCTGACCAGGTTTTGTTATCCAGAATCCTTTGCAAACCTCAAAAAGTGGCTAAAAAAACAAGTTTTCCTCACATTTCGGTGACAGAAAGTTCTGGAATGTGAGAGGAGCCACAAATTTCCTTCCACCCAGCGTTCCCCCAAGTCTCCCGATAAAAATGATGCCTCACTTGTGTGGGTAGGCCTAGCGCCCGGGACAGGAAATGCCCCAAAACACAACGTGGACACATCACATTTTTTGACAGAATACAGAGCTGTTTTTTGCAAAGTGCTTACCTGTAGATTTTGGCCTCTAGCTCAGCCGGCACATAGGGAAACCTACCAAACCCATGCATTTTTGAAAACTAGAGACCTAGGGAAGTCCAAGATGGGGTGACTTGTGGGGCTCTGACCAGGTTCTGTTACCCAGAATCCTTTGCAAACCTCAAAAAGTGGCTGAAAAAACAAGTTTTCCTCACATTTCGGTGACAGAAAGTTCTGGAATGTGAGAGGAGCCACAAATTTCCTTCCACCCAGCGTTCCCCCAAGTCTCCCGATAAAAATGGTACCTCACTTGTGTGGGTAGGCCTAGCGCCCGCAACAGGAAATGCCCCAAAACACAACGTGGACACATCACATTTTTTGACAGAATACAGAGCTGTTTTTTGCAAAGTGCCTACCTGTAGATTTTGGCCTCTAGCTCAGCTGGCACATAGGGAAACCTACCAAACCCATGCATTTTTGAAAACTAGAGACCTAGGGAAGTCCAAGATGGGGTGACTTGTGGGGCTCTGACCAGGTTCTGTTACCCAGAATCCTTTGCAAACCTCAAAAAGTGGCTAAAAAAACAAGTTTTCCTCACATTTCGGTGACAGAAAGTTCTGGAATGTGAGAGGAGCCACAAATTTCCTTCCACCCAGCGTTCCCCCAAGTCTCCCGATAAAAATGGTACCTCACTTGTGTGGGTAGGCCTAGCGCCCGCGACAGGAAATGCCCCAAAACACAACGTAGACACATCACATTTTTTGACAGAATACAGAGCTTCTTTTTTGCAAAGTGCCTACCTGTAGATTTTGGCCTCTAGCTCAGCCGGCACATAGGGAAACCTACCAAACCTGTGCATTTTTGAAAACTAGAGACCTAGGGGAATCCAGGATGGGGTCACTTGTGGGGCTCTGACCAGGTTCTGTTACCCAGAATCCTTTGCAAACCTCAAAAAGTGGCTAAAAAAACAAGTTTTCGTCACATTTCGGTGACAGAAAGTTCTGAAATCTGAGAGGAGCCACAAATTTCCTTCCACCCAGCGTTCCCCCAAGTCTCCCGATAAAAATGATACCTCACTTGTGTGGGTAGGCCTAGCGCCCGCAACAGGAAATGCCCCAAAACACAACGTGGACACATCACATTTTTTGACAGAATACAGAGCTGTTTTCTGCAAAGTGCCTACCTGTAGATTTTGGCCTCTAGCTCAGCCGGCACATAGGGAAACCTACCAAACCCATGCATTTTTGAAAACTAGAGACCTAGGGAAATCCAAGATGGGGTGACTTGTGGGGCTCTGACCAGGTTTTGTTATCCAGAATCCTTTGCAAACCTCAAAAAGTGGCTAAAAAATCAAGATTTCCTCACATTTCGGTGACAGAAAGTTCTGGAATCTGAGAGGAGCCACAAATTTCCTTCCACCCAGCGTTCCTCCAAGTCTCCCGATAAAAATGATACCTCACTTCTGTGGGTAGGCCTAGCGCCCACAACAGGAAATGCCCCAAAACACAACGTGGACACATCACATTTTTTGACAGAATACAGAGCTGTTTTCTGCAAAGTGCCTACCTGTAGATTTTGGCCTCTAGCTCAGCCGGCACATAGGGAAACCTACCAAACCTGTGCATTTTTTAAAACTAGAGACCTAGGGGATCCAAGATGGGGTGACTTGTGGGGCTCTGACCAGGTTCTGTAACCCAGAATCCTTTGCAAACCTCAAAAAGTGGCTAAAAAAACAAGATTTCCTCACATTTCGGTGACAGAAAGTTCTGGAATGTGAGAGGAGCCACAAATTTCCTTCCACCCAGCGTTCCCCCAAGTCTCCCGATAAAAATGGTACCTCACTTGTGTGGGTAGGCCTAGCGCCCGCGACAGGAAATGCCCCAAAACACAACGTGGACACATCACATTTTTTGACAGAATACAGAGCTGTTTTTTGCAAAGTGCCTACCTGTAGATTTTGGCCTCTAGCTCAGCCGGCACATAGGGAAACCTACCAAACCTGTGCATTTTTTAAAACTAGAGACCTAGGGGATCCAAGATGGGGTGACTTGTGGGGCTCTGACCAGGTTTTGTTATCCAGAATCCTTTGCAAACCTCAAAAAGTGGCTAAAAAAACAAGTTTTCCTCACATTTCGGTGACAGAAAGTTCTGGAATGTGAGAGGAGCCACAAATTTCCTTCCACCCAGCGTTCCCCCAAGTCTCCCGATAAAAATGATGCCTCACTTGTGTGGGTAGGCCTAGCGCCCGGGACAGGAAATGCCCCAAAACACAACGTGGACACATCACATTTTTTGACAGAATACAGAGCTGTTTTTTGCAAAGTGCTTACCTGTAGATTTTGGCCTCTAGCTCAGCCGGCACATAGGGAAACCTACCAAACCCATGCATTTTTGAAAACTAGAGACCTAGGGAAGTCCAAGATGGGGTGACTTGTGGGGCTCTGACCAGGTTCTGTTACCCAGAATCCTTTGCAAACCTCAAAAAGTGGCTGAAAAAACAAGTTTTCCTCACATTTCGGTGACAGAAAGTTCTGGAATGTGAGAGGAGCCACAAATTTCCTTCCACCCAGCGTTCCCCCAAGTCTCCCGATAAAAATGGTACCTCACTTGTGTGGGTAGGCCTAGCGCCCGCAACAGGAAATGCCCCAAAACACAACGTGGACACATCACATTTTTTGACAGAATACAGAGCTGTTTTTTGCAAAGTGCCTACCTGTAGATTTTGGCCTCTAGCTCAGCTGGCACATAGGGAAACCTACCAAACCCATGCATTTTTGAAAACTAGAGACCTAGGGAAGTCCAAGATGGGGTGACTTGTGGGGCTCTGACCAGGTTCTGTTACCCAGAATCCTTTGCAAACCTCAAAAAGTGGCTAAAAAAACAAGTTTTCCTCACATTTCGGTGACAGAAAGTTCTGGAATGTGAGAGGAGCCACAAATTTCCTTCCACCCAGCGTTCCCCCAAGTCTCCCGATAAAAATGGTACCTCACTTGTGTGGGTAGGCCTAGCGCCCGCGACAGGAAATGCCCCAAAACACAACGTAGACACATCACATTTTTTGACAGAATACAGAGCTTCTTTTTTGCAAAGTGCCTACCTGTAGATTTTGGCCTCTAGCTCAGCCGGCACATAGGGAAACCTACCAAACCTGTGCATTTTTGAAAACTAGAGACCTAGGGGAATCCAGGATGGGGTCACTTGTGGGGCTCTGACCAGGTTCTGTTACCCAGAATCCTTTGCAAACCTCAAAAAGTGGCTAAAAAAACAAGTTTTCGTCACATTTCGGTGACAGAAAGTTCTGAAATCTGAGAGGAGCCACAAATTTCCTTCCACCCAGCGTTCCCCCAAGTCTCCCGATAAAAATGATACCTCACTTGTGTGGGTAGGCCTAGCGCCCGCAACAGGAAATGCCCCAAAACACAACGTGGACACATCACATTTTTTGACAGAATACAGAGCTGTTTTCTGCAAAGTGCCTACCTGTAGATTTTGGCCTCTAGCTCAGCCGGCACATAGGGAAACCTACCAAACCCATGCATTTTTGAAAACTAGAGACCTAGGGAAATCCAAGATGGGGTGACTTGTGGGGCTCTGACCAGGTTTTGTTATCCAGAATCCTTTGCAAACCTCAAAAAGTGGCTAAAAAATCAAGATTTCCTCACATTTCGGTGACAGAAAGTTCTGGAATCTGAGAGGAGCCACAAATTTCCTTCCACCCAGCGTTCCTCCAAGTCTCCCGATAAAAATGATACCTCACTTCTGTGGGTAGGCCTAGCGCCCACAACAGGAAATGCCCCAAAACACAACGTGGACACATCACATTTTTTGACAGAATACAGAGCTGTTTTCTGCAAAGTGCCTACCTGTAGATTTTGGCCTCTAGCTCAGCCGGCACATAGGGAAACCTACCAAACCTGTGCATTTTTTAAAACTAGAGACCTAGGGGATCCAAGATGGGGTGACTTGTGGGGCTCTGACCAGGTTCTGTAACCCAGAATCCTTTGCAAACCTCAAAAAGTGGCTAAAAAAACAAGATTTCCTCACATTTCGGTGACAGAAAGTTCTGGAATGTGAGAGGAGCCACAAATTTCCTTCCACCCAGCGTTCCCCCAAGTCTCCCGATAAAAATGGTACCTCACTTGTGTGGGTAGGCCTAGCGCCCGCGACAGGAAATGCCCCAAAACACAACGTGGACACATCACATTTTTTGACAGAATACAGAGCTGTTTTTTGCAAAGTGCCTACCTGTAGATTTTGGCCTCTAGCTCAGCTGGCACATAGGGAAACCTACCAAACCCATGCATTTTTGAAAACTAGAGACCTAGGGAAGTCCAAGATGGGGTGACTTGTGGGGCTCTGACCAGGTTCTGTTACCCAGAATCCTTTGCAAACCTCAAAAAGTGGCTAAAAAAACAAGTTTTCCTCACATTTCGGTGACAGAAAGTTCTGGAATGTGAGAGGAGCCACAAATTTCCTTCCACCCAGCGTTCCCCCAAGTCTCCCGATAAAAATGGTACCTCACTTGTGTGGGTAGGCCTAGCGCCCGCGACAGGAAATGCCCCAAAACACAACGTGGACACATCACATTTTTTGACAGAATACAGAGCTTCTTTTTTGCAAAGTGCCTACCTGTAGATTTTGGCCTCTAGCTCAGCCGGCACATAGGGAAACCTACCAAACCTGTGCATTTTTGAAAACTAGAGACCTAGGGGAATCCAGGATGGGGTCACTTGTGGGGCTCTGACCAGGTTCTGTTACCCAGAATCCTTTGCAAACCTCAAAAAGTGGCTAAAAAAACAAGTTTTCGTCACATTTCGGTGACAGAAAGTTCTGAAATCTGAGAGGAGCCACAAATTTCCTTCCACCCAGCGTTCCCCCAAGTCTCCCGATAAAAATGATACCTCACTTGTGTGGGTAGGCCTAGAGCCCGCAACAGGAAATGCCCCAAAACACAACGTGGACACATCACATTTTTTGACAGAATACAGAGCTGTTTTCTGCAAAGTGCCTACCTGTAGATTTTGGCCTCTAGCTCAGCCGGCACATAGGGAAACCTACCAAACCCATGCATTTTTGAAAACTAGAGACCTAGGGAAATCCAAGATGGGGTGACTTGTGGGGCTCTGACCAGGTTTTGTTATCCAGAATCCTTTGCAAACCTCAAAAAGTGGCTAAAAAATCAAGATTTCCTCACATTTCGGTGACAGAAAGTTCTGGAATCTGAGAGGAGCCACAAATTTCCTTCCACCCAGCGTTCCTCCAAGTCTCCCGATAAAAATGATACCTCACTTCTGTGGGTAGGCCTAGCGCCCGCAACAGGAAATGCCCCAAAACACAACGTGGACACATCAAATTTTTTGACAGAATACAGAGCTGTTTTCTGCAAAGTGCCTACCTGTAGATTTTGGCCTCTAGCTCAGCCGGCACATAGGGAAACCTACCAAACCTGTGCATTTTTTAAAACTAGAGACCTAGGGGATCCAAGATGGGGTGACTTGTGGGGCTCTGACCAGGTTCTGTAACCCAGAATCCTTTGCAAACCTCAAAAAGTGGCTAAAAAAACAAGATTTCCTCACATTTCGGTGACAGAAAGTTCTGGAATGTGAGAGGAGCCACAAATTTCCTTCCACCCAGCGTTACCCCAAGTCTCCCGATAAAAATGATACCTCACTTGTGTGGGTAGGCCTAGCGCCCGCGACAGGAAATGCCCCAAAACACAACGTGGACACGTCACATTTTTTGACAGAATACAGAGCTGTTTTTTGCAAAGTGCTTACCTGTAGATTTTGGCCCCTAGCTCAGCCGGCACATAGGGAAACCTACCAAACCCATGCATTTTTGAAAACTAGAGACCTAGGGAAGTCCAAGATGGGGTGACTTGTGGGGCTCTGACCAGGTTCTGTTACCCAGAATCCTTTGCAAACCTCAAAAAGTGGCTAAAAAAACAAGTTTTCCTCACATTTCGGTGACAGAAAGTTCTGGAATGTGAGAGGAGCCACAAATTTCCTTCCACCCAGCGTTCCCCCAAGTCTCCCGATAAAAATGGTACCTCACTTGTGTGGGTAGGCCTAGCGCCCGCGACAGGAAATGCCCCAAAACACAACGTGGACACATCACATTTTTTGACAGAATACAGAGCTGTTTTTTGCAAAGTGCCTACCTGTAGATTTTGGCCTCTAGCTCAGCTGGCACATAGGGAAACCTACCAAACCCATGCATTTTTGAAAACTAGAGACCTAGGGAAGTCCAAGATGGGGTGACTTGTGGGGCTCTGACCAGGTTCTGTTACCCAGAATCCTTTGCAAACCTCAAAAAGTGCCTAAAAAAACAAGTTTTCCTCACATTTCGGTGACAGAAAGTTCTGGAATGTGAGAGGAGCCACAAATGTCCTTCCACCCAGCGTTCCCCCAAGTCTCCCGATAAAAATGGTACCTCACTTGTGTGGTTAGGCCTAGCGCCCGCGACAGGAAATGCCCCAAAACACAACGTGGACACATCACATTTTTTGACAGAATACAGAGCTTCTTTTTTGCAAAGTGCCTACCTGTAGATTTTGGCCTCTAGCTCAGCCGGCACATAGGGAAACCTACCAAACCTGTGCATTTTTGAAAACTAGAGACCTAGGGGAATCCAGGATGGCGTCACTTGTGGGGCTCTGACCAGGTTCTGTTACCCAGAATCCTTTGCAAACCTCAAAAAGTGGCTAAAAAAACAAGTTTTCGTCACATTTCGGTGACAGAAAGTTCTGAAATCTGAGAGGAGCCACAAATTTCCTTCCACCCAGCGTTCCCCCAAGTCTCCCGATAAAAATGATACCTCACTTGTGTGGGTAGGCCTAGCGCCCGCAACAGGAAATGCCCCAAAACACAACGTGGACACATCACATTTTTTGACAGAATACAGAGCTGTTTTCTGCAAAGTGCCTACCTGTAGATTTTGGCCTCTAGCTCAGCCGGCACATAGGGAAACCTACCAAACCCATGCATTTTTGAAAACTAGAGACCTAGGGAAATCCAAGATGGGGTGACTTGTGGGGCTCTGACCAGGTTTTGTTATCCAGAATCCTTTGCAAACCTCAAAAAGTGGCTAAAAAATCAAGATTTCCTCACATTTCGGTGACAGAAAGTTCTGGAATCTGAGAGGAGCCACAAATTTCCTTCCACCCAGCGTTCCTCCAAGTCTCCCGATAAAAATGATACCTCACTTCTGTGGGTAGGCCTAGCGCCCGCAACAGGAAATGCCCCAAAACACAACGTGGACACATCACATTTTTTGACAGAATACAGAGCTGTTTTCTGCAAAGTGCCTACCTGTAGATTTTGGCCTCTAGCTCAGCCGGCACATAGGGAAACCTACCAAACCTGTGCATTTTTTAAAACTAGAGACCTAGGGGATCCAAGATGGGGTGACTTGTGGGGCTCTGACCAGGTTCTGTAACCCAGAATCCTTTGCAAACCTCAAAAAGTGGCTAAAAAAACAAGATTTCCTCACATTTCGGTGACAGAAAGTTCTGGAATGTGAGAGGAGCCACAAATTTCCTTCCACCCAGCGTTACCCCAAGTCTCCCGATAAAAATGATACCTCACTTGTGTGGGTAGGCCTAGCGCCCGCGACAGGAAATGCCCCAAAACACAACGTGGACACGTCACATTTTTTGACAGAATACAGAGCTGTTTTTTGCAAAGTGCTTACCTGTAGATTTTGGCCCCTAGCTCAGCCGGCACATAGGGAAACCTACCAAACCCATGCATTTTTGAAAACTAGAGACCTAGGGAAGTCCAAGATGGGGTGACTTGTGGGGCTCTGACCAGGTTCTGTTACCCAGAATCCTTTGCAAACCTCAAAAAGTGGCTAAAAAAACAAGTTTTCCTCACATTTCGGTGACAGAAAGTTCTGGAATGTGAGAGGAGCCACAAATTTCCTTCCACCCAGCGTTCCCCCAAGTCTCCCGATAAAAATGGTACCTCACTTGTGTGGGTAGGCCTAGCGCCCGCGACAGGAAATGCCCCAAAACACAACGTGGACACATCACATTTTTTGACAGAATACAGAGCTGTTTTTTGCAAAGTGCCTACCTGTAGATTTTGGCCTCTAGCTCAGCTGGCACATAGGGAAACCTACCAAACCCATGCATTTTTGAAAACTAGAGACCTAGGGAAGTCCAAGATGGGGTGACTTGTGGGGCTCTGACCAGGTTCTGTTTCCCAGAATCCTTTGCAAACCTCAAAAAGTGCCTAAAAAAACAAGTTTTCCTCACATTTCGGTGACAGAAAGTTCTGGAATGTGAGAGGAGCCACAAATGTCCTTCCACCCAGCGTTCCCCCAAGTCTCCCGATAAAAATGGTACCTCACTTGTGTGGTTAGGCCTAGCGCCCGCGACAGGAAATGCCCCAAAACACAACGTGGACACATCACATTTTTTGACAGAATACAGAGCTTCTTTTTTGCAAAGTGCCTACCTGTAGATTTTGGCCTCTAGCTCAGCCGGCACATAGGGAAACCTACCAAACCTGTGCATTTTTGAAAACTAGAGACCTAGGGGAATCCAGGATGGGGTCACTTGTGGGGCTCTGACCAGGTTCTGTTACCCAGAATCCTTTGCAAACCTCAAAAAGTGGCTAAAAAAACAAGTTTTCGTCACATTTCGGTGACAGAAAGTTCTGAAATCTGAGAGGAGCCACAAATTTCCTTCCACCCAGCGTTCCCCCAAGTCTCCCGATAAAAATGATACCTCACTTGTGTGGGTAGGCCTAGCGCCCGCGACAGGAAATGCCCCAAAACACAACGTGGACACATCACATTTTTTGACAGAATACAGAGCTGTTTTTTGCAAAGTGCCTACCTGTAGATTTTGGCCTCTAGGTCAGCCGGCACATAGGGAAACCTACCAAACCCATGCATTTTTGAAAACTAGAGACCTAGGGAAATCCAAGATGGGGTGACTTGTGGGGCTCTGACCAGGTTTTGTTATCCAGAATCCTTTGCAAACCTCAAAAAGTGGCTAAAAAAACAAGATTTCCTCACATTTCGGTGACAGAAAGTTCTGGAATCTGAGAGGAGCCACAAATTTCCTTCCACCCAGAGTTCCCCCAAGTCTCCCAATAAAAATGATACCTCAATTGTGTGGGTAGGCCTAGCGCCCGCGACAGGAAATGCCCCAAAACACAACGTGGACACATCACATTTTTTGACAGAATACAGAGCTGTTTTTTGCAAAGTGCCTACCTGTAGATTTTGGCCTCTAGCTCAGCCGGCACATAGGGAAACCTACCAAACCCATGCATTGTTGAAAACTAGAGACCTAGGGAAATCCAAGATGGGGTGACTTGTGGGGCTCTGACCAGGTTCTGTTACCCAGAATCCTTTGCAAACCTCAAAAAGTGGCTGAAAAAACAAGTTTTCCTCACATTTCGGTGACAGAAAGTTCTGGAATGTGAGAGGAGCCACAAATTTCCTACCACCCAGCGTTCCCCCAAGTCTCCCGATAAAAATGATACCTCACTTGTGTGGGTAGGCCTAGCGCCCGCGACAGGAAATGCCCCAAAACACAACGTGGACACATCACATTTTTTGACAGAATACAGAGCTTCTTTTTTGCAAAGTGCCTACCTGTAGATTTTGGCTTCTAGCTCAGCCGGCACATAGGGAAACATACCAAACCCATGCATTTTTGAAAACTAGAGACCTAGGGAAATCCAAGATGGGGTGACTTGTGGGGCTCTGACCAGGTTCTGTTATCCAGAATCCTTTGCAAACCTTAAAAAGTGGCTAAAAAAACAAGTTTTCCTCACATTTCGGTGACAGAAAGTTCTGGAATCTGAGAGGAGCCACAAATTTCCTTCCACCCAGCGTTCCTCCAAGTCTCCCGATAAAAATGATACCTCACTTGTGTGGGTAGGCCTAGCGCCCGCAACAGGAAATGCCCCAAAACACAACGTGGACACATCACATTTTTTGACAGAATACAGAGCTGTTTTCTGCAAAGTGCCTACCTGTAGATTTTGGCCTCTAGCTCAGCCGGCACATAGGGAAACCTACCAAACCCGTGCATTTTTTAAAACTAGAGACCTAGGGGATCCAAGATGGGGTGACTTGTGGGCCTCTGACCAGGTTCTGTAACCCAGAATCCTTTGCAAACCTCAAAAAGTGGCTAAAAAAACAAGATTTCCTCACATTTCGGTGACAGAAAGTTCTGGAATGTGAGAGGAGCCACAAATTTCCTTCCACCCAGCGTTACCCCAAGTCTCCCGATAAAAATGATACCTCACTTGTGTGGGTAGGCCTAGCGCCCGCGACAGGAAATGCCCCAAAACACAACGTGGACACATCACATTTTTTGACAGAATACAGAGCTGTTTTTTGCAAAGTGCTTACCTGTAGATTTTGGCCTCTAGCTCAGCCGGCACATAGGGAAACCTACCAAACCCATGCATTTTTGAAAACTAGAGACCTAGGGAAGTCCAAGATGGGGTGACTTGTGGGGCTCTGACCAGGTTCTGTTACCCAGAATCCTTTGCAAACCTCAAAAAGTGGCTAAAAAAACAAGTTTTCATCACATTTCGGTGACAGAAAGTTCTGGAATGTGAGAGGAGCCACAAATTTCCTTCCACCCAGCGTTACCCCAAGTCTCCCGATAAAAATGATACCTCACTTGTGTGGGTAGGCCTAGCGCCCGCGACAGGAAATACCCCAAAACACAACGTGGACACATCACATTTTTTGACAGAATACAGAGCTGTTTTTTGCAAAGTGCTTACCTGTAGATTTTGGCCCCTAGCTCAGCCGGCACATAGGGAAACCTACCAAACCCATGCATTTTTGAAAACTAGAGACCTAGGGAAGTCCAAGATGGGGTGACTTGTGGGGCTCTGACCAGGTTCTGTTACCCAGAATCCTTTGCAAACCTCAAAAAGTGGCTAAAAAAACAAGTTTTCCTCACATTTCGGTGACAGAAAGTTCTGGAATGTGAGAGAAGCCACAAATTTCCTTCCACCCAGCGTTCCCCCAAGTCTCCCGATAAAAATGGTACCTCACTTGTGTGGGTAGGCCTAGCGCCCGCGACAGGAAATGCCCCAAAACACAACGTGGACACATCACATTTTTTGACAGAATACAGAGCTGTTTTTTGCAAAGTGCCTACCTGTAGATTTTGGCCTCTAGCTCAGCTGGCACATAGGGAAACCTACCAAACCCATGCATTTTTGAAAACTAGAGACCTAGGGAAGTCCAAGATGGGGTGACTTGTGGGGCTCTGACCAGGTTCTGTTACCCAGAATCCTTTGCAAACCTCAAAAAGTGCCTAAAAAAACAAGTTTTCCTCACATTTCGGTGACAGAAAGTTCTGGAATGTGAGAGGAGCCACAAATGTCCTTCCACCCAGCGTTCCCCCAAGTCTCCCGATAAAAATGGTACCTCACTTGTGTGGGTAGGCCTAGCGCCCGCGACAGGAAATGCCCCAAAACACAACGTGGACACATCAAATTTTTTGATAGAATACAGAGCTTCTTTTTTGCAAAGTGCCTACCTGTAGATTTTGGCCTCTAGCTCAGCCGGCACATAGGGAAACCTACCAAACCTGTGCATTTTTGAAAACTAGAGACCTAGGGGAATCCAGGATGGGGTCACTTGTGGGGCTCTGACCAGGTTCTGTTACCCAGAATCCTTTGCAAACCTCAAAAAGTGGCTAAAAAAACAAGTTTTCGTCACATTTCGGTGACAGAAAGTTCTGAAATCTGAGAGGAGCCACAAATTTCCTTCCACCCAGCGTTCCCCCAAGTCTCCCGATAAAAATGATACCTCACTTGTGTGGGTAGGCCTAGCGCCCGCGACAGGAAATGCCCCAAAACACAACGTGGACACATCACATTTTTTGACAGAATACAGAGCTGTTTTTTGCAAAGTGCCTACCTGTAGATTTTGGCCTCTAGCTCAGCCGGCACATAGGGAAACCTACCAAACCCATGCATTTTTGAAAACTAGAGACCTAGGGAAATCCAAGATGGGGTGACTTGTGGGGCTCTGACCAGGTTTTGTTATCCAGAATCCTTTGCAAACCTCAAAAAGTGGCTAAAAAAACAAGATTTCCTCACATTTCGGTGACAGAAAGTTCTGGAATCTGAGAGGAGCCACAAATTTCCTTCCACCCAGAGTTCCCCCAAGTCTCCCAATAAAAATGATAAATCAATTGTGTGGGTAGGCCTAGCGCCCGCGACAGGAAATGCCCCAAAACACAACGTGGACACATCACATTTTTTGACAGAATACAGAGCTGTTTTTTGCAAAGTGCCTACCTGTAGATTTTGGCCTCTAGCTCAGCCGGCACATAGGGAAACCTACCAAACCCATGCATTGTTGAAAACTAGAGACCTAGGGAAATCCAAGATGGGGTGACTTGTGGGGCTCTGACCAGGTTCTATTACCCAGAATCCTTTGCAAACCTCAAAAAGTGGCTAAAAAAACAAGTTTTCCTCACATTTCGGTGACAGAAAGTTCTGGAATGTGAGAGAAGCCACAAATTTCCTTCCACCCAGCGTTCCCCCAAGTCTCCCGATAAAAATGGTACCTCACTTGTGTGGGTAGGCCTAGCGCCCGCGACAGGAAATGCCCCAAAACACAACGTGGACACATCACATTTTTTGACAGAATACAGAGCTGTTTTTTGCAAAGTGCCTACCTGTAGATTTTGGCCTCTAGCTCAGCTGGCACATAGGGAAACCTACCAAACCCATGCATTTTTGAAAACTAGAGACCTAGGGAAGTCCAAGATGGGGTGACTTGTGGGGCTCTAACCAGGTTCTGTTACCCAGAATCCTTTGCAAACCTCAAAAAGTGCCTAAAAAAACAAGTTTTCCTCACATTTCGGTGACAGAAAGTTCTGGAATGTGAGAGGAGCCACAAATGTCCTTCCACCCAGCGTTCCCCCAAGTCTCCCGATAAAAATGGTACCTCACTTGTGTGGGTAGGCCTAGCGCCCGCGACAGGAAATGCCCCAAAACACAACGTGGACACATCACATTTTTTGACAGAATACAGAGCTTCTTTTTTGCAAAGTGCCTACCTGTAGATTTTGGCCTCTAGCTCAGCCGGCACATAGGGAAACCTACCAAACCTGTGCATTTTTGAAAACTAGAGACCTAGGGGAATCCAGGATGGGGTCACTTGTGGGGCTCTGACCAGGTTCTGTTACCCAGAATCCTTTGCAAACCTCAAAAAGTGGCTAAAAAAACAAGTTTTCGTCACATTTCGGTGACAGAAAGTTCTGAAATCTGAGAGGAGCCACAAATTTCCTTCCACCCAGCGTTCCCCCAAGTCTCCCGATAAAAATGATACCTCACTTGTGTGGGTAGGCCTAGCGCCCGCGACAGGAAATGCCCCAAAACACAACGTGGACACATCACATTTTTTGACAGAATACAGAGCTGTTTTTTGCAAAGTGCCTACCTGTAGATTTTGGCCTCTAGCTCAGCCGGCACATAGGGAAACCTACCAAACCCATGCATTTTTGAAAACTAGAGACCTAGGGAAATCCAAGATGGGGTGACTTGTGGGGCTCTGACCAGGTTTTGTTATCCAGAATCCTTTGCAAACCTCAAAAAGTGGCTAAAAAAACAAGATTTCCTCACATTTCGGTGACAGAAAGTTCTGGAATCTGAGAGGAGCCACAAATTTCCTTCCACCCAGAGTTCCCCCAAGTCTCCCAATAAAAATGATACCTCAATTGTGTGGGTAGGCCTAGCGCCCGCGACAGGAAATGCCCCAAAACACAACGTGGACACATCACATTTTTTGACAGAATACAGAGCTGTTTTTTGCAAAGTGCCTACCTGTAGATTTTGGCCTCTAGCTCAGCCGGCACATAGGGAAACCTACCAAACCCATGCATTGTTGAAAACTAGGGACCTAGGGAAATCCAAGATGGGGTGACTTGTGGGGCTCTGACCAGGTTCTATTACCCAGAATCCTTTGCAAACCTCAAAAAGTGGCTGAAAAAACAAGTTTTCCTCACATTTCGGTGACAGAAAGTTCTGGAATGTGAGAGGAGCCACAAATTTCCTACCACCCAGCGTTCCCCCAAGTCTCCCGATAAAAATGATACCTCACTTGTGTGGGTAGGCCTAGCGCCCGCGACAGGAAATGCCCCAAAACACAACGTGGACACATCACATTTTTTGACAGAATACAGAGCTTCTTTTTTGCAAAGTGCCTACCTGTAGATTTTGGCTTCTAGCTCAGCCGGCACATAGGGAAACATACCAAACCCATGCATTTTTGAAAACTAGAGACCTAGGGAAATCCAAGATGGGGTGACTTGTGGGGCTCTGACCAGGTTCTGTTATCCAGAATCCTTTGCAAACCTTAAAAAGTGGCTAAAAAAACAAGTTTTCATCACATTTCGGTGACAGAAAGTTCTGGAATCTGAGAGGAGCCACAAATTTCCTTCCACCCAGCGTTCCTCCAAGTCTCCCGATAAAAATGATACCTCACTTGTGTGGGTAGGCCTAGCGCCCGCAACAGGAAATGCCCCAAAACACAACGTGGACACATCACATTTTTTGACAGAATACAGAGCTGTTTATTGCAAAGTGCCTACCTGTAGATTTTGGCCTCTAGCTCAGCCGGCACATAGGGAAACCTACCAAACCCGTGCATTTTTGAAAACTAGAGACGTAGGGGATCCAAGATGGGGTGACTTGTGGGGCTCTGACCAGGTTCTGTAACCCAGAATCCTTTGCAAACCTCAAAAAGTGGCTAAAAAAACAAGATTTCCTCACATTTCGGTGACAGAAAGTTCTGGAATGTGAGAGGAGCCACAAATTTCCTTCCACCCAGCGTTCCCCCAAGTCTCCCGATAAAAATGGTACCTCACTTGTGTGGGTAGGCCTAGCGCCCGCGACAGGAAATGCCCCAAAACACAACGTTGACACATCACATTTTTTGACAGAATACAGAGCTTCTTTTTTGCAAAGTGCCTACCTGTAGATTTTGGCCTCTAGCTCAGCCGGC
This sequence comes from Pleurodeles waltl, assembly GCF_031143425.1. Classification (NCBI taxonomy): domain Eukaryota; kingdom Metazoa; phylum Chordata; class Amphibia; order Caudata; family Salamandridae; genus Pleurodeles; species Pleurodeles waltl. Next base: position 733,076,500 of record NC_090437.1, read on the forward strand.
ACATAGGGAAACCTACCAAACCTGTGCATTTTTGAAAACTAGAGACCTAGGGGAATCCAGGATGGGGTCACTTGTGGGGCTCTGACCAGGTTCTGTTATCCAGAATCCTTTGCAAACATCAAAAAGTGGCTAAAAAAACAAGTTTTCCTCACATTTCGGTGACAGAAAGTTCTGGAATCTGAGAGGAGCCACAAATTTCCTTCCACCCAGCGTTCCTCAAAGTCTCCCGATAAAAATGATACCTCACTTGTGTGGGTAGGCCTAGCGCCCGCAACAGGAAATGCCCCAAAACACAACGTGGACACATCACATTTTTTTGACAGAAAACAGAGCTGTTTTTTGCAAAGTGCCTACCTGTAGATTTTGGCCTCTAGCTCAGCCGGCACCTAGGGAAACCTACCAACCCCATGCATTTTTTAAAACTAGAGACCTAGGGAAATCCAAGATGGGGTGACTTGTGGGGCTCTGACCAGGTTCTGTTATCCAGAATCCTTTGCAAACCTCAAAAAGTGGCTAAAAAAACAAGTTTTCCTCACATTTCGGTGACAGAAAGTTCTGGAATCTGAGAGGAGCCACAAATTTCCTTCCACCCAGCGTTCCTCCAAGTCTCCCGATAAAAATGATACCTCACTTGTGTGGGTAGGCCTAGCGCCCGCAACAGGAAATGCCCCAAAACACAACGTGGACACATCACATTTTTTTGACAGAAAACAGAGCTGTTTTTTGCAAAGTGCCTACCTGTAGATTTTGGCCTCTAGCCCAGCCGGCACCTAGGGAAACCTACCAAACCTATGCATTTTTGAAAACTAGAGACCTAGGGGAATCCAAGATGGGGTGACTTGTGGGGCTCTGACAAGGTTCTGTTACCCAGAATCCTTTGCAAACCTCAAAAAGTGGCTAAAAAAACAAGTTTTCGTCAAATTTCGGTGACAGAAAGTTCTGGAATCTGAGAGGAGCCACAAATTTCCTTCCACCTTGCGTTCCCCGAAGTCTCCCGATAAAAATGATACCTCACTTGTGTGTGTAGGCCTAGCGCCCGCGACAGTAAATGCCCCAAAACACAACGTGGACACATAACATTTTTTGACAGAATACAGATCTGTTTTTTGCAAAGTGCCTACCTGTAGATTTTGGCCTCTAGCTCAGCCGGCACATAGGGAAACCTACCAAACCCATGCATTTTTGAAAACTAGAGACCTAGGGAAATCCAAGATGGGGTGACTTGTGGGGCTCTGACCAGGTTCTGTTATCCAGAATCCTTTGCAAACCTCAAAAAGTGGCTAAAAAAACAAGTTTTCCTCACATTTCGGTGACAGAAAGTTCTGGAATCTGAGAGGAGCCACAAATTTCCTTCCACCCAGCGTTCCTCCAAGTCTCCCGATAAAAATGATACCTCACTTGTGTGGTTAGGCCTAGCGCCCGCAACAGGAAATGCCCCAAAACACAACGTGGACACATCACATTTTTTGATAGAATACAGAGCTGTTTTTTGCAAAGTGCCTACCTGTAGATTTTGGCCTCTAGCTCAGCCGGCACATAGGGAAACCTACCAAACCTGTGCATTTTTTAAAACTAGAGACCTAGGGGATCCAAGATGGGGTGACTTGTGGGGCTCTGACCAGGTTTTGTTATCCAGAATCCTTTGCAAACCTCAAAAAGTGGCTAAAAAAACAAGTTTTCCTCACATTTCGGTGACAGAAAGTTCTGGAATGTGAGAGGAGCCACAAATTTCCTTCCACCCAGCGTTCCCCCAAGTCTCCCGATAAAAATGATACCTCACTTGTGTGGGTAGGCCTAGCGCCCGGGACAGGAAATGCCCCAAAACACAACGTGGACACATCACATTTTTTGACAGAATACAGAGCTGTTTTTTGCAAAGTGCTTACCTGTAGATTTTGGCCTCTAGCTCAGCCGGCACATAGGGAAACCTACCAAACCCATGCATTTTTGAAAACTAGAGACCTAGGGAAGTCCAAGATGGGGTGACTTGTGGGGCTCTGACCAGGTTCTGTTACCCAGAATCCTTTGCAAACCTCAAAAAGTGGCTAAAAAAACAAGTTTTCCTCACATTTCGGTGACAGAAAGTTCTGGAATGTGAGAGGAGCCACAAATTTCCTTCCACCCAGCGTTCCCCCAAGTCTCCCGATAAAAATGGTACCTCACTTGTGTGGGTAGGCCTAGCGCCCGCGACAGGAAATGCCACAAAACACAACGTGGACACATCACATTTTTTGACAGAATACAGAGCTGTTTTTTGCAAAGTGCCTACCTGTAGATTTTGGCCTCTAGCTCAGCTGGCACATAGGGAAACCTACCAAACCCATGCATTTTTGAAAACTAGAGACCTAGGGAAGTCCAAGATGGGGTGACTTGTGGGGCTCTGACCAGGTTCTGTTACCCAGAATCCTTTGCAAACCTCAAAAAGTGGCTAAAAAAACAAGTTTTCCTCACATTTCGGTGACAGAAAGTTCTGGAATGTGAGAGGAGCCACAAATTTCCTTCCACCCAGCGTTCCCCCAAGTCTCCCGATAAAAATGGTACCTCACTTGTGTGGGTAGGCCTAGCGCCCGCGACAGTAAAATGCCCCAAAACACAACGTGGACACATCACATTTTTTGACAGAATACAGAGCTTCTTTTTTGCAAAGTGCCTACCTGTAGATTTTGGCCTCTAGCTCAGCCGGCACATAGGGAAACCTACCAAACCTGTGCATTTTTGAAAACTAGAGACCTAGGGGAATCCAGGATGGGGTGACTTGTGGGGCTCTGACCAGGTTTTGTTATCCAGAATCCTTTGCAAACCTCAAAAAGTGGCTAAAAAATCAAGATTTCCTCACATTTCGGTGACAGAAAGTTCTGGAATCTGAGAGGAGCCACAAATTTCCTTCCACCCAGCGTTCCTCCAAGTCTCCCGATAAAAATGATACCTCACTTCTGTGGGTAGGCCTAGCGCCCGCAACAGGAAATGCCCCAAAACACAACGTGGACACATCCCATTTTTTGACAGAATACAGAGCTGTTTTCTGCAAAGTGCCTACCTGTAGATTTTGGCCTCTAGCTCAGCCGGCACATAGGGAAACCTACCAAACCTGTGCATTTTTTAAAACTAGAGACCTAGGGGATCCAAGATGGGGTGACTTGTGGGGCTCTGACCAGGTTCTGTAACCCAGAATCCTTTGCAAACCTCAAAAAGTGGCTAAAAAAACAAGATTTCCTCACATTTCGGTGACAGAAAGTTCTGGAATGTGAGAGGAGCCACAAATTTCCTTCCACCCAGCGTTACCCCAAGTCTCCCGATAAAAATGATACCTCACTTGTGTGGGTAGGCCTAGCGCCCGCGACAGGAAATGCCCCAAAACACAACGTGGACACGTCACATTTTTTGACAGAATACAGAGCTGTTTTTTGCAAAGTGCTTACCTGTAGATTTTGGCCCCTAGCTCAGCCGGTACATAGGGAAACCTACCAAACCCATGCATTTTTGAAAACTAGAGACCTAGGGAAGTCCAAGATGGGGTGACTCGTGGGGCTCTGACCAGGTTCTGTTACCCAGAATCCTTTGCAAACCTCAAAAAGTGGCTAAAAAAACAAGTTTTCCTCACATTTCGGTGACAGAAAGTTCTGGAATGTGAGAGGAGCCACAAATTTCCTTCCACCCAGCGTTCCCCCAAGTCTCCCGATAAAAATGGTACCTCACTTGTGTGGGTAGGCCTAGCGCCCGCGACAGGAAATGCCCCAAAACACAACGTGGACACATCACATTTTTTGACAGAATACAGAGCTGTTTTTTGCAAAGTGCCTACCTGTAGATTTTGGCCTCTAGCTCAGCTGGCACATAGGGAAACCTACCAAACCCATGCATTTTTGAAAACTAGAGACCTAGGGAAGTCCAAGATGGGGTGACTTGTGGGGCTCTGACCAGGTTCTGTTACCCAGAATCCTTTGCAAACCTCAAAAAGTGCCTAAAAAAACAAGTTTTCCTCACATTTCGGTGACAGAAAGTTCTGGAATGTGAGAGGAGCCACAAATGTCCTTCCACCCAGCGTTCCCCCAAGTCTCCCGATAAAAATGGTACCTCACTTGTGTGGGTAGGCCTAGCGCCCGCGACAGGAGATGCCCCAAAACACAACGTGGACACATCACATTTTTTGACAGAATACAGAGCTTCTTTTTTGCAAAGTGCCTACCTGTAGATTTTGGCCTCTAGCTCAGCCGGCACATAGGGAAACCTACCAAACCTGTGCATTTTTGAAAACTAGAGACCATGGGGAATCCAGGATGGGGTCACTTGTGGGGCTCTGACCAGGTTCTGTTACCCAGAATCCTTTGCAAACCTCAAAAAGTGGCTAAAAAAACAAGTTTTCGTCACATTTCGGTGACAGAAAGTTCTGAAATCTGAGAGGAGCCACAAATTTCCTTCCACCCAGCGTTCCCCCAAGTCTCCCGATAAAAATGATACCTCACTTGTGTGGGTAGGCCTAGCGCCCGCGACAGGAAATGCCCCAAAACACAACGTGGACACATCACATTTTTTGACAGAATACAGAGCTGTTTTTTGCAAAGTGCCTACCTGTAGATTTTGGCATCTAGCTCAGCCGGCACATAGGGAAACCTACCAAACCCATGCATTTTTGAAAACTAGAGACCTAGGGAAATCCAAGATGGGGTGACTTGTGGGGCTCTGACCAGGTTTTGTTATCCAGAATCCTTTGCAAACCTCAAAAAGTGGCTAAAAAAACAAGATTTCCTCACATTTCGGTGACAGAAAGTTCTGGAATCTGAGAGGAGCCACAAATTTCCTTCCACCCAGAGTTCCCCCAAGTCTCCCAATAAAAATGATACCTCAATTGTGTGGGTAGGCCTAGCGCCCGCGACAGGAAATGCCCCAAAACACAACGTGGACACATCACATTTTTTGACAGAATACAGAGCTGTTTTTTGCAAAGTGCCTACCTGTAGATTTTGGCCTCTAGCTCAGCCGGCACATAGGGAAACCTACCAAACCCATGCATTGTTGAAAACTAGAGACCTAGGGAAATCCAAGATGGGGTGACTTGTGGGGCTCTGACCAGGTTCTGTTACCCAGAATCCTTTGCAAACCTCAAAAAGTGGCTGAAAAAACAAGTTTTCCTCACATTTCGGTGACAGAAAGTTCTGGAATGTGAGAGGAGCCACAAATTTCCTACCACCCAGCGTTACCCCAAGTCTCCCGATAAAAATTATACCTCACTTGTGTGGGTAGGCCTAGCGCCCGCGACAGGAAATGCCCCAAAACACAACGTGGACACATCACATTTTTTGACAGAATACAGAGCTTCTTTTTTGCAAAGTGCCTACCTGTAGATTTTGGCTTCTAGCTCAGCCGGCACATAGGGAAACATACCAAACCCATGCATTTTTGAAAACTAGAGACCTAGGGAAATCCAAGATGGGGTGACTTGTGGGGCTCTGACCAGGTTCTGTTATCCAGAATCCTTTGCAAACCTTAAAAAGTGGCTAAAAAAACAAGTTTTCCTCACATTTCGGTGACAGACAGTTCTGGAATCTGAGAGGAGCCACAAATTTCCTTCCACCCAGCGTTCCTCCAAGTCTCCCGATAAAAATGATACCTCACTTGTGTGGGTAGGCCTAGCGCCCGCAACAGGAAATGCCCCAAAACACAACGTGGACACATCACATTTTTTGACAGAATACAGAGCTGTTTTCTGCAAAGTGCCTACCTGTAGATTTTGGCCTCTAGCTCAGCCGGCACATAGGGAAACCTACCAAACCCGTGCATTTTTTAAAACTAGAGACCTAGGGGATCCAAGATGGGGTGACTTGTGGGCCTCTGACCAGGTTCTGTAACCCAGAATCCTTTGCAAACCTCAAAAAGTGGCTAAAAAAACAAGATTTCCTCACATTTCGGTGACAGAAAGTTCTGGAATGTGAGAGGAGCCACAAATTTCCTTCCACCCAGCGTTACCCCAAGTCTCCCGATAAAAATGATACCTCACTTGTGTGGGTAGGCCTAGCGCCCGCGACAGGAAATGCCCCAAAACACAACGTGGACACATCACATTTTTTGACAGAATACAGAGCTGTTTTTTGCAAAGTGCTTACCTGTAGATTTTGGCCTCTAGCTCAGCCGGCACATAGGGAAACCTACCAAACCCATGCATTTTTGAAAACTAGAGACCTAGGGAAGTCCAAGATGGGGTGACTTGTGGGGCTCTGACCAGGTTCTGTTACCCAGAATCCTTTGCAAACCTCAAAAAGTGGCTAAAAAAACAAGTTTTCCTCACATTTCGGTGACAGAAAGTTCTGGAATGTGAGAGGAGCCACAAATTTCCTTCCACCCAGCGTTCCCCCAAGTCTCCCGATAAAAATGGTACCTCACTTGTGTGGGTAGGCCTAGCGCCCGCGACAGGAAATGCCCCAAAACACAACGTGGACACATCACATTTTTTTACAGAATACAGAGCTGTTTTTTGCAAAGTGCCTACCTGTAGATTTTGGCCTCTAGCTCAGCTGGCACATAGGGAAACCTACCAAACCCATGCATTTTTGAAAACTAGAGACCTAGGGAAGTCCAAGATGGGGTGACTTGTGGGGCTCTGACCAGGTTCTGTTACCCAGAATCCTTTGCAAACCTCAAAAAGTGGCTAAAAAAACAAGTTTTCCTCACATTTCGGTGACAGAAAGTTCTGGAATGTGAGAGGAGCCACAAATTTCCTTCCACCCAGCGTTCCCCCAAGTCTCCCGATAAAAATGGTACCTCACTTGTGTGGGTAGGCCTAACGCCCGCGACAGGAAATGCCCCAAAACACAACGTGGACACATCACATTTTTTGACAGAATACAGAGCTTCTTTTTTGCAAAGTGCCTACCTGTAGATTTTGGCCTCTAGCTCAGCCGGCACATAGGGAAACCTACCAAACCTGTGCATTTTTGAAAACTAGAGACCTAGGGGAATCCAGGATGGGGTCACTTGTGGGGCTCTGACCAGGTTCTGTTACCCAGAATCCTTTGCAAACCTCAAAAAGTGGCTAAAAAAACAAGTTTTCGTCACATTTCGGTGACAGAAAGTTCTGAAATCTGAGAGGAGCCACAAATTTCCTTCCACCCAGCGTTCCCCCAAGTCTCCCGATAAAAATGATACCTCACTTGTGTGGGTAGGCCTAGCGCCCGCAACAGGAAATGGCCCAAAACACAACGTGGACACATCACATTTTTTGACAGAATACAGAGCTGTTTTCTGCAAAGTGCCTACCTGTAGATTTTGGCCTCTAGCTCAGCCGGCGCATAGGGAAACCTACCAAACCTGTGCATTTTTTAAAACTAGAGACCTAGGGGATCCAAGATGGGGTGACTTGTGGGGCTCTGACCAGGTTCTGTAACCCAGAATCCTTTGCAAACCTCAAAAAGTGGCTAAAAAAACAAGATTTCCTCACATTTCGGTGACAGAAAGTTCTGGAATGTGAGAGGAGCCACAAATTTCCTTCCACCCAGCGTTACCCCACGTCTCCCGATAAAAATGATACCTCACTTGTGTGGGTAGGCCTAGCGCCCGCGACAGGAAATGCCCCAAAACACAACGTGGACACATCACATTTTTTGACAGAATACAGAGCTGTTTTTTGCAAAGTGCTTACCTGTAGATTTTGGCCCATAGCTCAGCCGGCACATAGGGAAACCTACCAAACCCATGCATTTTTGAAAACTAGAGACCTAGGGAAGTCCAAGATGGGGTGACTTGTGGGGCTCTGACCAGGTTCTGTTACCCAGAATCCTTTGCAAACCTCAAAAAGTGGCTAAAAAAACAAGTTTTCCTCACATTTCGGTGACAGAAAGTTCTGGAATGTGAGAGAAGCCACAAATTTCCTTCCACCCAGCGTTCCCCCAAGTCTCCCGATAAAAATGGTACCTCACTTGTGTGGGTAGGCCTAGCGCCCGCGACAGGAAATGCCCCAAAACACAACGTGGACACATCACATTTTTTGACAGAATACAGAGCTGTTTTTTGCAAAGTGCCTACCTGTAGATTTTGGCCTCTAGCTCAGCTGGCACATAGGGAAACCTACCAAACCCATGCATTTTTGAAAACTAGAGACCTAGGGAAGTCCAAGATGGGGTGACTTGTGGGGCTCTGACCAGGTTCTGTTACCCAGAATCCTTTGCAAACCTCAAAAAGTGCCTAAAAAAACAAGTTTTCCTCACATTTCGGTGACAGAAAGTTCTGGAATGTGAGAGGAGCCACAAATGTCCTTCCACCCAGCGTTCCCCAAAGTCTCCCGATAAAAATGGTACCTCACTTGTGTGGGTAGGCCTAGCGCCCGCGACAGGAAATGCCCCAAAACACAACGTGGACACATCACATTTTTTGACAGAATACAGAGCTTCTTTTTTGCAAAGTGCCTACCTGTAGATTTTGGCCTCTAGCTCAGCCTGCACATAGGGAAACCTACCAAACCTGTGCATTTTTGAAAACTAGAGACCTAGGGGAATCCAGGATGGGGTCACTTGTGGGGCTCTGACCAGGTTCTGTTACCCAGAATCCTTTGCAAACCTCAAAAAGTGGCTAAAAAAACAAGTTTTCGTCACATTTCGGTGACAGAAAGTTCTGAAATCTGAGAGGAGCCACAAATTTCCTTCCACCCAGCGTTCCCCCAAGTCTCCCGATAAAAATGATACCTCTCTTGTGTGGGTAGGCCTAGCGCCCGCGACAGGAAATGCCCCAAAACACAACGTGGACACATCACATTTTTTGACAGAATACAGAGCTGTTTTTTGCAAAGTGCCTACCTGTAGATTTTGGCCTCTAGCTCAGCCGGCACATAGGGAAACCTACCAAACCCATGCATTTTTGAAAACTAGAGACCTAGGGAAATCCAAGATGGGGTGACTTGTGGGGCTCTGGCCAGGTTTTGTTATCCAGAATCCTTTGCAAACCTCAAAAAGTGGCTAAAATAACAAGATTTCCTCACATTTCGGTGACAGAAAGTTCTGGAATCTGAGAGGAGCCACAAATTTCCTTCCACCCAGAGTTCCCCCAAGTCTCCCAATAAAAATGATACCTCAATTGTGTGGGTAGGCCTAGCGCCCGCGACAGGAAATGCCCCAAAACACAACGTGGACACATCACATTTTTTGACAGAATACAGAGCTGTTTTTTGCAAAGTGCCTACCTGTAGATTTTGGCCTCTAGCTCAGCCGGCACATAGGGAAACCTACCAAACCCATGCATTGTTGAAAACTAGAGACCTAGGGAAATCCAAGATGGGGTGACTTGTGGGGCTCTGACCAGGTTCTATTACCCAGAATCCTTTGCAAACCTCAAAAAGTTGCTGAAAAAACAAGTTTTCCTCACATTTCGGTGACAGAAAGTTCTGGAATGTGAGAGGAGCCACACATTTCCTACCACCCAGCGTTCCCCCAAGTCTCCCGATAAAAATGATACCTCACTTGTGTGGGTAGGCCTAGCGCCCGCGACAGGAAATGCCCCAAAACACAACGTGGACACATCACATTTTTTGACAGAATACAGAGCTTCTTTTTTGCAAAGTGCCTACCTGTAGATTTTGGCTTCTAGCTCAGCCGGCACATAGGGAAACATACCAAACCCATGCATTTTTGAAAACTAGAGACCTAGGGAAATCCAAGATGGGGTGACTTGTGGGGCTCTGACCAGGTTCTGTTATCCAGAATCCTTTGCAAACCTTAAAAAGTGGCTAAAAAAACAAGTTTTCCTCACATTTCGGTGACAGAAAGTTCTGGAATCTGAGAGGAGCCACAAATTTCCTTCCACCCAGCGTTCCTCCAAGTCTCCTGATAAAAATGATACCTCACTTGTGTGGGTAGGCCTAGCGCCCGCAACAGGAAATGCCCCAAAACACAACGTGGACACATCACATTTTTTGACAGAATACAGAGCTGTTTTTTGCAAAGTGCCTACCTGTAGATTTTGGCCTCTAGCTCAGCCGGCACATAGGGAAACCTACCAAACCTGTGCATTTTTGAAAACTAGAGACCTAGGGGATCCAAGATGGGGTGACTTGTGGGGCTCTGACCAGGTTCTGTAACCCAGAATCCTTTGCAAACCTCAAAAAGTGGCTAAAAAAACAAGATTTCCTCACATTTCGGTGACAGAAAGTTCTGGAATGTGAGAGGAGCCACAAATTTCCTTCCACCCAGCGTTCTCCCAAGTCTCCCGATAAAAATGGTACCTCACTTGTGTGGGTAGGCCTAGCGCCCGCGACAGGAAATGCCCCAAAACACAACGTGAACACATCACATTTTTTGACAGAATACAGAGCTTCTTTTTTGCAAAGTGCCTACCTGTAGATTTTGGCCTCTAGCTCAGCCGGCACATAGGGAAACCTACCAAACCTGTGCATTTTTGAAAACTAGAGACCTAGGGGAATCCAGGATGGGGTCACTTGTGGGGCTCTGACCAGGTTCTGTTACCCAGAATCCTTTGCAAACCTCAAAAAGTGGCTAAAAAAACAAGTTTTCCTCACATTTCGGTGACAGAAAGTTCTGGAATCTGAGAGGAGCCACAAATTTCCTTCCACCCAGCGTTCCCCCAAGTCTCCCGATAAAAATGATACCTCACTTGTGTGGGTAGGCCTAGCGCCCGCGACAGGAAATGCCCCAAAACACAACATGGACACATCACATTTTTTGACAGAATACAGAGCTGTTTTTTGCAAAGTGCCTACCTGTAGATTTTGGCCTCTAGCTCAGAGGGCACATAGGGAAACCTACCAAACCCATGCATTTTTTAAAACTAGAGACCTAGGGAAATCCAAGATGGGGTGACTTGTGGGGCTCTGACCAGGTTCTGTTATCCAGAATCCTTTGCAAATCTCAAAAAGTGGCTAAAAAAACAAGTTTTCCTCACATTTCGGTGACAGAAAGTTCTGGAATCTGAGAGGAGCCACAAATTTCCTTCCACCCAGCGTTCCTCCAAGTCTCCCGATAAAAATGATACCTCACTTGTGTGGGTAGGCCTAGCGCCCGCAACAGGAAATGCCCCAAAACACAACGTGGGCACATCACATTTTTTGACAGAATACAGAGCTGTTTTTTGCAAAGTGCCTACCTGTAGATTTTGGCCTCTAGCTCAGCCGGCACATAGGGAAACCTACCAAACCTGTGCATTTTTTAAAACTAGAGACCTAGGGGAATCCAGGATGGGGTCACTTGTGGGGCTCTGACCAGGTTCTGTAACCCAGAATCCTTTGCAAACCTCAAAAAGTGGCTAAAAAAACAAGATTTCCTCACATTTCGGTGACAGAAAGTTCTGGAATCTGAGAGGAGCCACAAATTTCCTTCCACCCAGCGTTCCCCCAAGTCTCCCGATAAAAATGATACCTCACTTGTGTGGGTAGGCCTAGCGCCCGCAACAGGAAATGCCCCAAAACAAAACGTGGACACATCACATTTTTTGACAGAATACAGAGCTGTTTTTTGCAAAGTGCCTACCTGTAGATTTTGGTCTCTAGCTCAGCCGGCACATACGGAAACCTACCATCCCCATGCATTTTTGAAAACTAGAGACCTAGGGAAATCCAAGATGGGGTGACTTGTGGGGCTCTGACCAGGTTCTGTTATCTAGAATCCTTTGCAAACCTCAAAAAGTGGCTAAAAAAACAAGTTTTCCTCACATTTCGGTGACAGAAAGTTCTGGAATCTGAGAGGAGCCACAAATTTCCTTCCACCCAGCGTTCCTCCAAGTCTCCCGATAAAAATGATACCTCACTTGTGTGGGTAGGCCTAGCGCCCGCAACAGGAAATGCCCCAAAACACAACGTGGACACATCACATTTTTTGACAGAATACAGAGATGTTTTTTGCAAAGTGCCTACCTGTAGATTTTGGCCTCTAGCTCAGCCGGCACATAGGGAAACCTACCAAACCTGTGCATTTTTTAAAACTAGAGACCTAGGGGATCCAAGATGGGGTGACTTGTGGGGCTCTGACCAGGTTCTGTAACCCAGAATCCTTTGCAAACCTCAAAAAGTGGCTAAAAAAACAAGTTTTCCTCACATTTCGGTGGCAGAAAGTTCTGGAATGTGAGAGGAGCCACAAATTTCCTTCCACCCAGCGTTCCCCCAAGTCTCCCGATAAAAATGGTACCTCACTTGTGTGGGTAGGCCTAGCGCCCGCGACAGGAAATGCCCCAAAACACAACGTGGACACATCACATTTTTTGACAGAATACAGAGCTTTTTTTTTGCAAAGTGCCTACCTGTAGATTTTGGCCTCTAGCTCAGCCGGCACATAGGGAAACCTACCAAACCTGTGCATTTTTGAAAACTAGAGACCTAGGGGAATCCAGGATGGGGTGACTTGTGGGGCTCTGACCAGGTTCTGTTACCCAGAATCCTTTGCAAACCTCAAAAAGTGGCTAAAAAAACAAGTTTTCGTCACATTTCGGTGACAGAAAGTTCTGAAATCTGAGAGGAGCCACAAATTTCCTTCCACCCAGCGTTCCCCCAAGTCTCCTGATAAAAATGATACCTCACTTGTGTGGGTAGGCCTAGCGCCCGCGACAGGAAATGCCCCAAAACACAACGTGGACACATCACATTTTTTGACAGAATACAGAGCTGTTTTTTGCAAAGTGCCTACCTGTAGATTTTGGCCTCTAGCTCAGCCGGCACATAGGGAAACCTACCAAACCCATACATTTTTGAAAACTAGAGACCTAGGGCATCCAAGATGGGGTGACTTGTGGGGCTCTGACCAGGTTCTGTAACCCAGAATCCTTTGCAAACCTCAAAAAGTGGCTAAAAAAACTAGATTTCCTCACATTTCGGTGACAGAAAGTTCTGGAATGTGAGAGGAGCCACAAATTTCCTTCCACCCAGCGTTCCCCCAAGTCTCCCGATAAAAATGATACCTCACTTGTGTGGGTAGGCCTAGCGCCCGCGACAGGAAATGCCCCAAAACACAACGTGGACACATCACATTTTTTGACAGAATACAGAGCTGTTTTTTGCAAAGTGCTTAGCTGTAGATTTTGGCCTCTAGCTCAGCCGACCCATAGGGAAACCTACCAAACTCATGCATTTTTGAAAACTAGAGACCTAGGGAAGTCCAAGATGGGGTGACTTGTGGGGCTCTGACCAGGTTCTGTTACCCAGAATCCTTTGCAAACCTCAAAAAGTGGCTAAAAAAACAAGTTTTCCTCACATTTCGGTGACAGAAAGTTCTGGAATGTGAGAGGAGCACCAAATTTCCTTCCACCCAGCGTTCCCCCAAGTCTCCCGATAAAAATGGTACCTCACTTGTGTGGGTAGGCCTAGCGCCCGCGACAGGAAATGCCCCAAAACATAACGTGGACACATCACATTTTTTGACAGAATACAGAGCTGTTTTTTGCAAAGTGCCTACCTGTAGATTTTGGCCTCTAGCTCAGTGGCACATAGGGAAACCTACCAAACCTGTGCATTTTTTAAAACTAGAGACCTAGGGGATCCAAGATGGGGTGACTTGTGGGGCTCTGACCAGGTTCTGTAACCCAGAATCCTTTGCAAACCTCAAAAAGTGGCTAAAAAAACAAGATTTCCTCACATTTCGGTGACAGAAAGTTCTGGAATCTGAGAGGAGAAACAAATTTTCTTCCACCCAGCGTTCCCCCAAGTCTCCCGATAAAAATGATACCTCACTTGTGTGGGTAGGCCTAGCGCCCGCGACAGGAAATGCCCCAAAACACAACGTGGACACATCACATTTTTTGACAGAATACAGAGCTGTTTTTTGCAAAGTGCCTACCTGTAGATTTTGGCCTCTAGCTCAGCCGGCACATACGGAAACCTACCAACCCCATGCATTTTTGAAAACTAGAGACCTAGGGAAATCCAAGATGGGGTGACTTGTGGGGCTCTGACCAGGTTCTGTTATCCAGAATCCTTTGCAAACCTCAAAAAGTGGCTAAAAAAACAAGTTTTCCTCACATTTCGGTGACAGAAAGTTCTGGAATCTGAGAGGAGCCACAAATTTCCTTCCACCCAGCGTTCCTCCAAGTCTCCCGATAAAAATGATACCTCACTTGTGTGGGTAGGCCTAGCGCCCGCAACAGGAAATGCCCCAAAACACAACGTGGACACATCACATTTTTTGACAGAATACAGAGCTGTTTTCTGCAAAGTGCCTACCTGTAGATTTTGGCCTCTAGCTCAGCCGGCACATAGGGAAACCTACCAAACCTGTGCATTTTTTTAAACTAGAGACCTAGGGGATCCAAGATGGGGTGACTTGTGGGGCTCTGACCAGGTTCTGTTACCCAGAATCCTTTGCAAACCTCAAAAAGTGGCTGAAAAAACAAGTTTTCCTCACATTTCGGTGACAGAAAGTTCTGGAATGTGAGAGGAGCCACAAATTTCCTACCACCCAGCGTTCCCCCAAGTCTCCCGATAAAAATGATACCTCACCTGTGTGGGTAGGCCTAGCGCCCGCGACAGGAAATGCCCCAAAACACAACGTGGACACATCACATTTTTTGACAGAATACAGAGCTTCTTTTTTGCAAAGTGCCTACCTGTAGATTTTGGCTTCTAGCTCAGCCGGCACATAGGGAAACATACCAAACCCATGCATTTTTGAAAACTAGAGACCTAGGGAAATCCAAGATGGGGTGACTTGTGGGGCTCTGACCAGGTTCTGTTATCCAGAATCCTTTGCAAACCTTAAAAAGTGGCTAAAAAAACAAGTTTTCCTCACATTTCGGTGACAGAAAGTTCTGGAATCTGAGAGGAGCCACAAATTTCCTTCCACCCAGCGTTCCTCCAAGTCTCCCGATAAAAATGATACCTCACTTGTGTGGGTAGGCCTAGCGCCCGCAACAGGAAATGCCCCAAAACACAACGTGGACACATCACATCTTTTGACAGAATACAGAGCTGTTTTTTGCAAAGTGCCTACCTGTAGATTTTGGCCTCTAGCTCAGCCGGCACATAGGGAAACATACCAAACCCGTGCATTTTTGAAAACTAGAGACCTAGGGGATCCAAGATGGGGTGACTTGTGGGGCTCTGACCAGGTTCTGTAACCCAGAATCCTTTGCAAACCTCAAAAAGTGGCTAAAAAAACAAGATTTCCTCACATTTCGGTGACAGAAAGTTCTGGAATGTGAGAGGAGCCACAAATGTCCTTCCACCCAGCGTTCCCCCAAGTCTCCCGATAAAAATGGTACCTCACTTGTGTGGGTAGGCCTAGCGCCCGCGACAGGAAATGCCCCAAAACACAACGTGGACACATCACATTTTTTGACAGAATACAGAGCTTCTTTTTTGCAAAGTGCCTACCTGTAGATTTTGGCCTCTAGCTCAGCCGGCACATAGGGAAACCTACCAAACCTGTGCATTTTTGAAAACTAGAGACCTAGGGGAATCCAGGATGGGGTCACTTGTGGGGCTCTGACCAGGTTCTGTTACCCAGAATCCTTTGCAAACCTCAAAAAGTGGCTAAAAAAACAAGTTTTCCTCACATTTCGGTGACAGAAAGTTCTGGAATCTGAGAGGAGCCACAAATTTCCTTCCACCCAGCGTTCCCCCAAGTCTCCCGATAAAAATGATACCTCACTTGTGTGGGTAGGCCTAGCGCCCGCGACAGGAAATGCCCCAAAACACAACATGGACACATCACATTTTTTGACAGAATACAGAGCTGTTTTTTGCAAAGTGCCTACCTGTAGATTTTGGCCTCTAGCTCAGAGGGCACATAGGGAAACCTACCAAACCCATGCATTTTTTAAAACTAGAGACCTAGGGAAATCCAAGATGGGGTGACTTGTGGGGCTCTGACCAGGTTCTGTTATCCAGAATCCTTTGCAAACCTCAAAAAGTGGCTAAAAAAACAAGTTTTCCTCACATTTCGGTGACAGAAAGTTCTGGAATCTGAGAGGAGCCACAAATTTCCTTCCACCCAGCGTTCCTCCAAGTCTCCCGATAAAAATGATACCTCACTTGTGTGGGTAGGCCTAGCGCCCGCAACAGGAAATGCCCCAAAACACAACGTGGGCACATCACATTTTTTGACAGAATACAGAGCTGTTTTTTGCAAAGTGCCTACCTGTAGATTTTGGCCTCTAGCTCAGCCGGCACATAGGGAAACCTACCAAACCTGTGCATTTTTTAAAACTAGAGACCTAGGGGATCCAAGATGGGGTGACTTGTGGGGCTCTGACCAGGTTCTGTAACCCAGAATCCTTTGCAAACCTCAAAAAGTGGCTAAAAAAACAAGATTTCCTCACATTTCGGTGACAGAAAGTTCTGGAATCTGAGAGGAGCCACAAATTTCCTTCCACCCAGCGATCCCCCAAGTCTCCCGATAAAAATGATACCTCACTTGTGTGGGTAGGCCTAGCGCCCGCAACAGGAAATGCCCCAAAACACAACGTGGACACATCACATTTTTTGACAGAATACAGAGCTGTTTTTTGCAAAGTGCCTACCTGTAGATTTTGGTCTCTAGCTCAGCCGGCACATACGGAAACCTACCAACCCCATGCATTTTTGAAAACTAGAGACCTAGGGAAATACAAGATGGGGTGACTTGTGGGGCTCTGACCAGGTTCTGTTATCTAGAATCCTTTGCAAACCTCAAAAAGTGGCTAAAAAAACAAGTTTTCCTCACATTTCGGTGACAGAAAGTTCTGGAATCTGAGAGGAGCCACAAATTTCCTTCCACCCAGCGTTCCTCCAAGTCTCCCGATAAAAATGATACCTCACTTGTGTGGGTAGGCCTAGCGCCCGCAACAGGAAATGCCCCAAAACACAACGTGGACACATCACATTTTTTGACAGAATACAGAGCTGTTTTTTGCAAAGTGCCTACCTGTAGATTTTGGCCTCTAGCTCAGCCGGCACATAGGGAAACCTACCAAACCTGTGCATTTTTTAAAACTAGATACCTAGGGGATCCAAGATGGGGTGACTTGTGGGGCTCTGACCAGGTTCTGTAACCCAGAATCCTTTGCAAACCTCAAAAAGTGGCTAAAAAAACAAGTTTTCCTCACATTTCGGTGACAGAAAGTTCTGGAATGTGAGAGGAGCCACAAATTTCCTTCCACCCAGCGTTCCCCCAAGTCTCCCGATAAAAATGGTACCTCACTTGTGTGGGTAGGCCTAGCGCCCGCGACAGGAAATGCCCCAAAACACAACGTGGACACATCACATTTTTTGACAGAATACAGAGCTTTTTTTTTGCAAAGTGCCTACCTGTAGATTTTGGCCTCTAGCTCAGCCGGCACATAGGGAAACCTACCAAACCTGTGCATTTTTGAAAACTAGAGACCTAGGGGAATCCAGGATGGGGTGACTTGTGGGGCTCTGACCAGGTTCTGTTACCCAGAATCCTTTGCAAACCTCAAAAAGTGGCTAAAAAAACAAGTTTTCGTCACATTTCGGTGACAGAAAGTTCTGAAATCTGAGAGGAGCCACAAATTTCCTTCCACCCAGCGTTCCCCCAAGTCTCCCGATAAAAATGATACCTCACTTGTGTGGGTAGGCCTAGCGCCCGCGACAGGAAATGCCCCAAAACACAACGTGGACACATCACATTTTTTGACAGAATACAGAGCTGTTTTTTGCAAAGTGCCTACCTGTAGATTTTGGCCTCTAGCTCAGCCGGCACATAGGGAAACCTACCAAACCCATGCATTTTTGAAAACTAGAGAACTAGGGCATCCAAGATGGGGTGACTTGTGGGGCTCTGACCAGGTTCTGTAACCCAGAATCCTTTGCAAACCTCAAAAAGTGGCTAAAAAAACTAGATTTCCTCACATTTCGGTGACAGAAAGTTCTGGAATGTGAGAGGAGCCACAAATTTCCTTCCACCCAGCGTTCCCCCAAGTCTCCCGATAAAAATGATACCTCACTTGTGTGGGTAGGCCTAGCGCCCGCGACAGGAAATGCCCCAAAACACAACGTGGACACATCACATTTTTTGACAGAATACAGAGCTGTTTTTTGCAAAGTGCTTACCTGTAGATTTTGGCCTCTAGCTCAGCCGGCCCATAGGGAAACCTACCAAACTCATGCATTTTTGAAAACTAGAGACCTAGGGAAGTCCAAGATGGGGTGACTTGTGGGGCTCTGACCAGGTTCTGTTACCCAGAATCCTTTGCAAACCTCAAAAAGTGGCTAAAAAAACAAGTTTTCCTCACATTTCGGTGACAGAAAGTTCTGGAATGTGAGAGGAGCCACAAATTTCCTTCCACCCAGCGTTCCCCCAAGTCTCCCGATAAAAATGGTACCTCACTTGTGTGGGTAGGCCTAGCGCCCGCGACAGGAAATGCCCCAAAACATAACGTGGACACATCACATTTTTTGACAGAATACAGAGCTGTTTTTTGCAAAGTGCCTACCTGTAGATTTTGGCCTCTAGCTCAGCCGGCACATAGGGAAACCTACCAAACCTGTGCATTTTTTAAAACTAGAGACCTAGGGGATCCAAGATGGGGTGACTTGTGGGGCTCTGACCAGGTTCTGTAACCCAGAATCCTTTGCAAACCTCAAAAAGTGGCTAAAAAAACAAGATTTCCTCACATTTCGGTGACAGAAAGTTCTGGAATCTGAGAGGAGAAACAAATTTCCTTCCACCCAGCGTTCCCCCAAGTCTCCCGATAAAAATGATACCTCACTTGTGTGGGTAGGCCTAGCGCCCGCGACAGGAAATGCCCCAAAACACAACGTGGACACATCACATTTTTTGACAGAATACAGAGCTGTTTTTTGCAAAGTGCCTACCTGTAGATTTTGGCCTCTAGCTCAGCCGGCACATACGGAAACCTACCAACCCCATGCATTTTTGAAAACTAGAGACCTAGGGAAATCCAAGATGGGGTGACTTGTGGGGCTCTGACCAGGTTCTGTTATCCAGAATCCTTTGCAAACCTCAAAAAGTGGCTAAAAAAACAAGTTTTCCTCACATTTCGGTGACAGAAAGTTCTGGAATCTGAGAGGAGCCACAAATTTCCTTCCACCCAGCGTTCCTCCAAGTCTCCCGATAAAAATGATACCTCACTTGTGTGGGTAGGCCTAGCGCCTGCAACAGGAAATGCCCCAAAACACAACGTGGACACATCACATTTTTTGACAGAATACAGAGCTGTTTTCTGCAAAGTGCCTACCTGTAGATTTTGGCCTCTAGCTCAGCCGGCACATAGGGAAACTTACCAAACCTGTGCATTTTTTTAAACTAGAGACCTAGGGGATCCAAGATGGGGTGACTTGTGGGGCTCTGACCAGGTTCTGTTACCCAGAATCCTTTGCAAACCTCAAAAAGTGGCTGAAAAAACAAGTTTTCCTCACATTTCGGTGACAGAAAGTTCTGGAATGTGAGAGGAGCCACAAATTTCCTACCACCCAGCGTTCCCCCAAGTCTCCCGATAAAAATGATACCTCACCTGTGTGGGTAGGCCTAGCGCCCGCGACAGGAAATGCCCCAAAACACAACGTGGACACATCACATTTTTTGACAGAATACAGAGCTTCTTTTTTGCAAAGTGCCTACCTGTAGATTTTGGCTTCTAGCTCAGCCGGCACATAGGGAAACATACCAAACCCATGCATTTTTGAAAACTAGAGACCTAGGGAAATCCAGGATGGGGTGACTTGTGGGGCTCTGACCAGGTTCTGTTATCCAGAATCCTTTGCAAACCTTAAAAAGTGGCTAAAAAAACAAGTTTTCCTCACATTTCGGTGACAGAAAGTTCTGGAATCTGAGAGGAGCCACAAATTTCCTTCCACCCAGCGTTCCTCCAAGTCTCCCGATAAAAATGATACCTCACTTGTGTGGGTAGGCCTAGCGCCCGCAACAGGAAATGCCCCAAAACACAACGTGGACACATCACATCTTTTGACAGAATACAGAGCTGTTTTTTGCAAAGTGCCTACCTGTAGATTTTGGCCTCTAGCTCAGCCGGCACATAGGGAAACCTACCAAACCCGTGCATTTTTGAAAACTAGAGACCTAGGGGATCCAAGATGGGGTGACTTGTGGGGCTCTGACCAGGTTCTGTAACCCAGAATCCTTTCCAAACCTCAAAAAGTGGCTAAAAAAACAAGATTTCCTCACATTTCGGTGACAGAAAGTTCTGGAATGTGAGAGGAGCCACAAATTTCCTTCCACCCAGCGTTCCCCCAAGTCTCCCGATAAAAATGGTACCTCACTTGTGTGGGTAGGCCTAGCGCCCGCGACAGGAAATGCCCCAAAACACAACGTGGACACATCACATTTTTTGACAGAATACAGAGCTTCTTTTTTGCAAAGTGCCTACCTGTAGATTTTGGCCTCTAGCTCAGCCGGCACAAAGGGAAACCTACCAAACCTGTGCATTTTTGAAAACTAGAGACCTAGGGGAATCCAGGATGGGGTCACTTGTGGGGCTCTGACCAGGTTCTGTTACCCAGAATCCTTTGCAAACCTCAAAAAGTGGCTAAAAAAACAAGTTTTCCTCACATTTCGGTGACAGAAAGTTCTGGAATCTGAGAGGAGCCACAAATTTCCTTCCACCCAGCGTTCCCCCTAGTCTCCCGAAAAAAATGATACCTCACTTGTGTGGGTAGGCCTAGCGCCCGCGACAGGAAATGCCCCAAAACACAACGTGGACACATCACATTTTTTGACAGAATACAGAGCTGTTTTTTGCAAAGTGCCTACCTGTAGATTTTGGCCTCTAGCTCAGAGGGCACATAGGGAAACCTACCAAACCCATGCATTTTTTAAAACTAGAGACCTATGGAAGTCCAAGATGGGGTGACTTGTGGGGCTCTGACCAGGTTCTGTTATCCAGAATCCTTTGCAAACCTCAAAAAGTGGCTAAAAAAACAAGTTTTCCTCACATTTCGGTGACAGAAAGTTCTGGAATCTGAGAGGAGCCACAAATTTCCTTCCACCCAGCGTTCCTCCAAGTCTCCCGATAAAAATGATACCTCACTTGTGTGGGTAGGCCTAGCGCCCGCAACAGGAAATGCCCAAAAACACAACGTGGGCACATCACATTTTTTGACAGAATACAGAGCTGTTTTTTGCAAAGTGCCTACCTGTAGATTTTGGCCTCTAGCTCAGCCGGCACACAGGGAAACCTACCAAACCTGTGCATTTTTTAAAACTAGAGACCTAGGGGATCCAAGATGGGGTGACTTGTGGGGCTCTGACCAGGTTCTGTAACCCAGAATCCTTTGCAAACCTCAAAAAGTGGCTAAAAAAACAAGATTTCCTCACATTTCGGTGACAGAAAGTTCTGGAATCTGAGAGGAGCCACAAATTTCCTTCCACCCAGCGTTCCCCCAAGTCTCCCGATAAAAATGATACCTCACTTGTGTGGGTAGGCCTAGCGCCCGCAACAGGAAATGCCCCAAAACAAAACGTGGACACATCACATTTTTTGACAGAATACAGAGCTGTTTTTTGCAAAGTGCCTACCTGTAGATTTTGGTCTCTAGCTCAGCCGGCACATACGGAAACCTACCAACCCCATGCATTTTTGAAAACTAGAGACCTAGGGAAATCCAAGATGGGGTGACTTGTGGGGCTCTGACCAGGTTCTGTTATCTAGAATCCTTTGCAAACCTCAAAAAGTGGCTAAAAAAACAAGTTTTCCTCACATTTCGGTGACAGAAAGTTCTGGAATCTGAGAGGAGCCACAAATTTCCTTCCACCCAGCGTTCCTCCAAGTCTCCCGATAAAAATGATACCTCACTTGTGTGGGTAGGTGTAGCGCCCGCAACAGGAAATGCCCCAAAACACAACGTGGACACATCACATTTTTTGACAGAATACAGAGCTGTTTTTTGCAAAGTGCCTACCTGTAGATTTTGGCCTCTAGCTCAGCCGGCACATAGGGAAACCTACCAAACCTGTGCATTTTTTAAAACTAGAGACCTAGGGGATCCAAGATGGGGTGACTTGTGGGGCTCTGACCAGGTTCTGTAACCCAGAATCCTTTGCAAACCTCAAAAAGTGGCTAAAAAAACAAGTTTTCCTCACATTTCGGTGACAGAAAGTTCTGGAATGTGAGAGGAGCCACAAATTTCCTTCCACCCAGCGTTCCCCCAAGTCTCCCGATAAAAATGGTACCTCACTTGTGTGGGTAGGCCTAGCGCCCGCGACAGGAAATGCCCCAAAACACAACGTGGACACATCACATTTTTTGACAGAATACAGAGCTTCTTTTTTGCAAAGTGCCTACCTGTAGATTTTGGCCTCTAGCTCAGCCGGCACATAGGGAAACCTACCAAACCTGTGCATTTTTGAAAACTAGAGACCTAGGGGAATCCAGGATGGGGTGACTTGTGGGGCTCTGACCAGGTTCTGTTACCCAGAATCCTTTGCAAACCTCAAAAAGTGGCTAAAAAAACAAGTTTTCGTCACATTTCGGTGACAGAAAGTTCTGAAATCTGAGAGGAGCCACAAATTTCCTTCCACCCAGCGTTCCCCCAAGTCTCCCGATAAAAATGATACCTCACTTGTGTGGGTAGGCCTAGCGCCCGCGACAGGAAATGCCCCAAAACACAACGTGGACACATCACATTTTTTGACAGAATACAGAGCTGTTTTTTGCAAAGTGCCTACCTGTAGATTTTGGCCTCTAGCTCAGCCGGCACATAGGGAAACCTACCAAACCCATGCATTTTTGAAAACTAGAGACCTAGGGGATCCAAAATGGGGTGACTTGTGGGGCTCTGACCAGGTTCTGTTACCCAGAATCCTTTGCAAACCTCAAAAAGTGGCTAAAAAAACAAGTTTTCCTCACATTTCGGTGACAGAAAGTTCTGGAATGTGAGAGGAGCCACAAATTTCCTTCCACCCAGCGTTCCCCCAAGTCTCCCGATAAAAATGGTACCTCACTTGTGTGGGTAGGCCTAGCGCCCGCGACAGGAAATGCCCCAAAACATAACGTGGACACATCACATTTTTTGACAGAATACAGAGCTGTTTTTTGCAAAGTGCCTACCTGTAGATTTTGGCCTCTAGCTCAGCCGGCACATAGGGAAACCTACCAAACCTGTGCATTTTTTAAAACTAGAGACCTAGGGGATCCAAGATGGGGTGACTTGTGGGGCTCTGACCAGGTTCTGTAACCCAGAATCCTTTGCAAACCTCAAAAAGTGGCTAAAAAAACAAGATTTCCTCACATTTCGGTGACAGAAAGTTCTGGAATCTGAGAGGAGCCACAAATTTCCTTCCACCCAGCGTTCCCCCAAGTCTCCCGATAAAAATGATACCTCACTTGTGTGGGTAGGCCTAGCGCCCGCGACAGGAAATGCCCCAAAACACAACGTGGACACATCACATTTTTTGACAGAATACAGAGCTGTTTTTTGCAAAGTGCCTACCTGTAGATTTTGGCCTCTAGCTCAGCCGGCACATAGGGAAACATACCAAACCCATGCATTTTTGAAAACTAGAGACCTAGGGAAATCCAACATGGGGTGACTTGTGGGGCTCTGACCAGGTTCTGTTATCCAGAATCCTTTGCAAACCTCAAAAAGTGGCTAAAAAAACAAGTTTTCCTCACATTTCGGTGACAGAAAGTTCTGGAATCTGAGAGGAGCCACAAATTTCCTTCCACCCAGCGTTCCTCCAAGTCTCCCGATAAAAATGATACCTCACTTGTGTGGGTAGGCCTAGCGCCCGCAACAGGAAATGCCCAAAAACACAACGTGGGCACATCACATTTTTTGACAGAATACAGAGCTGTTTTTTGCAAAGTGCCTACCTGTAGATTTTGGCCTCTAGCTCAGCCGGCACACAGGGATACCTACCAAAGCTGTGCATTTTTTAAAACTAGAGACCTAGGGGATCCAAGATGGGGTGACTTGTGGGGCTCTGACCAGGTTCTGTAACCCAGAATCCTTTGCAAACCTCAAAAAGTGGCTAAAAAAACAAGATTTCCTCACATTTCGGTGACAGAAAGTTCTGGAATCTAAGAGGAGCCACAAATTTCCTTCCACCCAGCGTTCCCCCAAGTCTCCCGATAAAAATGATACCTCACTTGTGTGGGTAGGCCTAGCGCCCGCAACAGGAAATGCCCCAAAACAAAACGTGGACACATCACATTTTTTGACAGAATACAGAGCTGTTTTTTGCAAAGTGCCTACCTGTAGATTTTGGTCTCTAGCTCAGCCGGCACATACGGAAACCTACCAACCCCATGCATTTTTGAAAACTAGAGACCTAGGGAAATCCAAGATGGGGTGACTTGTGGGGCTCTGACCAGGTTCTGTTATCTAGAATCCTTTGCAAACCTCAAAAAGTGGCTAAAAAAACAAGTTTTCCTCACATTTCGGTGACAGAAAGTTCTGGAATCTGAGAGGAGCCACAAATTTCCTTCCACCCAGCGTTCCTCCAAGTCTCCCGATAAAAATGATACCTCACTTGTGTGGGTAGGCCTAGCGCCCGCAACAGGAAATGCCCCAAAACACAACGTGGACACATCACATTTTTTGACAGAATACAGAGCTGTTTTTTGCAAAGTGCCTACCTGTAGATTTTGGCCTCTAGCTCAGCCGGCACATAGGGAAACCTACCAAACCTGTGCATTTTTTAAAACTAGAGACCTAGGGGATCCAAGATGGGGTGACTTGTGGGGCTCTGACCAGGTTCTGTAACCCAGAATCCTTTGCAAACCTCAAAAAGTGGCTAAAAAAACAAGTTTTCCTCAAATTTCGGTGACAGAAAGTTCTGGAATGTGAGAGGAGCCACAAATTTCCTTCCACCCAGCGTTCCCCCAAGTCTCCCGATAAAAATGGTACCTCACTTGTGTGGGTAGGCCTAGCGCCCGCGACAGGAAATGCCCCAAAACACAACGTGGACACATCACATTTTTTGACAGAATACAGAGCTTCTTTTTTGCAAAGTGCCTACCTGTAGATTTTGGCCTCTAGCTCAGCCGGCACATAGGGAAACCTACCAAACCTGTGCATTTTTGAAAACTAGAGACCTAGGGGAATCCAGGATGGGGTGACTTGTGGGGCTCTGACCAGGTTCTGTTACCCAGAATCCTTTGCAAACCTCAAAAAGTGGCTAAAAAAACAAGTTTTCGTCACATTTCGGTGACAGAAAGTTCTGAAATCTGAGAGGAGCCACAAATTTCCTTCCACCCAGCGTTCCCCCAAGTCTCCCGATAAAAATGATACCTCACTTGTGTGGGTAGGCCTAGCGCCCGCGACAGGAAATGCCCCAAAACACAACGTGGACACATCACATTTTTTGACAGAATACAGAGCTGTTTTTTGCAAAGTGCCTACCTGTAGATTTTGGCCTCTAGCTCAGCCGGCACATAGGGAAACCTACCAAACCCATGCATTTTTGAAAACTAGAGACCTAGGGAAGTCCAAGATGGGGTGACTTGTGGGGCTCTGACCAGGTTCTGTTACCCAGAATCCTTTGCAAACCTCAAAAAGTGGCTAAAAAAACAAGTTTTCCTCACATTTCGGTGACAGAAAGTTCTGGAATGTGAGAGGAGCCACAAATTTCCTTCCACCCAGCGTTCCCCCAAGTCTCCCGATACAAATGGTACCTCACTTGTGTGGGTAGGCCTAGCGCCCGCGACAGGAAATGCCCCAAAACATAACGTGGACACATCACATTTTTTGACAGAATACAGAGCTGTTTTTTGCAAAGTGCCTACCTGTAGATTTTGGCCTCTAGCTCAGCCGGCACATAGGGAAACCTACCAAACCTGTGCATTTTTTAAAACTAGAGACCTAGGGGATCCAAGATGGGGTGACTTGTGGGGCTCTGACCATGTTCTGTAACCCAGAATCCTTTGCAAACCTCAAAAAGTGGCTAAAAAAACAAGATTTCCTCACATTTCGGTGACAGAAAGTTCTGGAATCTGAGAGGAGCCACAAATTTCCTTCCACCCAGCGTTCCCCCAAGTCTCCCGATAAAAATGATACCTCACTTGTGTGGGTAGGCCTAGCGCCCGCGACAGGAAATGCCCCAAAACACAACGTGGACACATCACATTTTTTGACAGAATACAGAGCTGTTTTTTGCAAAGTGCCTACCTGTAGATTTTGGCCTCTAGCTCAGCCGGCACATACGGAAACCTACCAACCCCATGCATTTTTGAAAACTAGAGACCTAGGGAAATCCAAGATGGGGTGACTTGTGGGGCTCTGACCAGGTTCTGTTATCCAGAATCCTTTGCAAACCTCAAAAAGTGGCTAAAAAAACAAGTTTTCCTCACATTTCGGTGACAGAAAGTTCTGGAATCTGAGAGGAGCCACAAATTTCCTTCCACCCAGCGTTCCTCCAAGTCTCCCGATAAAAATGATACCTCACTTGTGTGGGTAGGCCTAGCGCCCGCAACAGGAAATGCCCCAAAACACAATGTGGACACATCACATTTTTTGACAGAATACAGAGCTGTTTTCTGCAAAGTGCCTACCTGTAGATTTTGGCCTCTAGCTCAGCCGGCACACAGGGATACCTACCAAAGCTGTGCATTTTTTAAAACTAGAGACCTAGGGGATCCAAGATGGGGTGACTTGTGGGGCTCTGACCAGGTTCTGTAACCCAGAATCCTTTGCAAACCTCAAAAAGTGGCTAAAAAAACAAGATTTCCTCACATTTCGGTGACAGAAAGTTCTGGAATCTGAGAGGAGCCACAAATGTCCTTCCACCCAGCGTTCCCCCAAGTCTCCCGATAAAAATGATACCTCACTTGTGTGGGTAGGCCTAGCGCCCGCAACAGGAAATGCCCCAAAACAAAACGTGGACACATCACATTTTTTGACAGAATACAGAGCTGTTTTTTGCAAAGTGCCTACCTGTAGATTTTGGTCTCTAGCTCAGCCGGCACATACGGAAACCTACCAACCCCATGCATTTTTGAAAACTAGAGACCTAGGGAAATCCAAGATGGGGTGACTTGTGGGGCTCTGACCTGGTTCTGTTATCTAGAATCCTTTGCAAACCTCAAAAAGTGGCTAAAAAAACAAGTTTTCCTCACATTTCGGTGACAGAAAGTTCTGGAATCTGAGAGGAGCCACAAATTTCCTTCCACCCAGCGTTCCTCCAAGTCTCCCGATAAAAATGATACCTCACTTGTGTGGGTAGGCCTAGCGCCCGCAACAGGAAATGCCCCAAAACACAACGTGGACACATCACATTTTTTGACAGAATACAGAGCTGTTTTTTGCAAAGTGCCTACCTGTAGATTTTGGCCTCTAGCTCAGCCGGCACATAGGGAAACCTACCAAACCTGTGCATTTTTTAAAACTAGAGACCTAGGGGATCCAAGATGGGGTGACTTGTGGGGCTCTGACCAGGTTCTGTAACCCAGAATCCTTTGCAAACCTCAAAAAGTGGCTAAAAAAACAAGTTTTCCTCACATTTCGGTGACAGAAAGTTCTGGAATGTGAGAGGAGCCACAAATTTCCTTCCACCCAGCGTTCCCCCAAGTCTCCCGATAAAAATGGTACCTCACTTGTGTGGGTAGGCCTAGCGCCCGCGACAGGAAATGCCCCAAAACACAACGTGGACACATCACATTTTTTGACAGAATACAGAGCTTCTTTTTTGCAAAGTGCCTACCTGTAGATTTTGGCCTCTAGCTCAGCCGGCACATAGGGAAACCTACCAAACCTGTGCATTTTTGAAAACTAGAGACCTAGGGGAATCCAGGATGGGGTGACTTGTGGGGCTCTGACCAGGTTCTGTTACCCAGAATCCTTTGCAAACCTCAAAAAGTGGCTAAAAAAACAAGTTTTCGTCACATTTCGGTGACAGAAAGTTCTGAAATCTGAGAGGAGCCACAAATTTCCTTCCACCCAGCGTTCCCCCAAGTCTCCCGATAAAAATGATACCTCACTTGTGTGGGTAGGCCTAGCGCCCGCGACAGGAAATGCCCCAAAACACAACGTGGACACATCACATTTTTTGACAGAATACAGAGCTGTTTTTTGCAAAGTGCCTACCTGTAGATTTTGGCCTCTAGCTCAGCCGGCACATAGGGAAACCTACCAAACCCATGCATTTTTGAAAACTAGAGACCTAGGGAAGTCCAAGATGGGGTGACTTGTGGGGCTCTGACCAGGTTCTGTTACCCAGAATCCTTTGCAAACCTCAAAAAGTGGCTAAAAAAACAAGTTTTCCTCACATTTCGGTGACAGAAAGTTCTGGAATGTGAGAGGAGCCACAAATTTCCTTCCACCCAGCGTTCCCCCAAGTCTCCCGATACAAATGGTACCTCACTTGTGTGGGTAGGCCTAGCGCCCGCGACAGGAAATGCCCCAAAACATAACGTGGACACATCACATTTTTTGACAGAATACAGAGCTGTTTTTTGCAAAGTGCCTACCTGTAGATTTTGGCCTCTAGCTCAGCCGGCACATAGGGAAACCTACCAAACCTGTGCATTTTTTAAAACTAGAGACCTAGGGGATCCAAGATGGGGTGACTTGTGGGGCTCTGACCATGTTCTGTAACCCAGAATCCTTTGCAAACCTCAAAAAGTGGCTAAAAAAACAAGATTTCCTCACATTTCGGTGACAGAAAGTTCTGGAATCTGAGAGGAGCCACAAATTTCCTTCCACCCAGCGTTCCCCCAAGTCTCCCGATAAAAATGATACCTCACTTGTGTGGGTAGGCCTAGCGCCCGCGACAGGAAATGCCCCAAAACACAACGTGGACACATCACATTTTTTGACAGAATACAGAGCTGTTTTTTGCAAAGTGCCTACCTGTAGATTTTGGCCTCTAGCTCAGCCGGCACATACGGAAACCTACCAACCCCATGCATTTTTGAAAACTAGAGACCTAGGGAAATCCAAGATGGGGTGACTTGTGGGGCTCTGACCAGGTTCTGTTATCCAGAATCCTTTGCAAACCTCAAAAAGTGGCTAAAAAAAACAAGTTTTCCTCACATTTCGGTGACAGAAAGTTCTGGAATCTGAGAGGAGCCACAAATTTCCTTCCACCCAGCGTTCCTCCAAGTCTCCCGATAAAAATGATACCTCACTTGTGTGGGTAGGCCTAGAGCCCGCAACAGGAAATGCCCCAAAACACAATGTGGACACATCACATTTTTTGACAGAATACAGAGCTGTTTTCTGCAAAGTGCCTACCTGTAGATTTTGGCCTCTAGCTCAGCCGGCACATAGGGAAACCTACCAAACCTGTGCATTTTTTAAAACTAGAGACCTAGGGGATCCAAGATGGTGTGACTTGTGGGGCTCTGACCAGGTTCTGTAACCCAGAATCCTTTGCAAACCTCAAAAAGTGGCTAAAAAAACAAGATTTCCTCACATTTCGGTGACAGAAAGTTCTGGAATCTGAGAGGAGCCACAAATTTCCTTCCACCCAGCGTTCCCCCAAGTCTCCCGATAAAAATGATACCTCACTTGTGTGGGTAGGCCTAGCGCCCGCAACAGGAAATGCCCCAAAACAAAACGTGGACACATCACATTTTTTGACAGAATACAGAGCTGTTTTTTGCAAAGTGCCTACCTGTAGATTTTGGTCTCTAGCTCAGCCGGCACATACGGAAACCTACCAACCCCATGCATTTTTGAAAACTAGAGACCTAGGGAAATCCAAGATGGGGTGACTTGTGGGGCTCTGACCAGGTTCTGTTATCTAGAATCCTTTGCAAACCTCAAAAAGTGGCTAAAAAAACAAGTTTTCCTCACATTTCGGTGACAGAAAGTTCTGGAATCTGAGAGGAGCCACAAATTTCCTTCCACCCAGCGTTCCTCCAAGTCTCCCGATAAAAATGATACCTCACTTGTGTGGGTAGGCCTAGCGCCCGCAACAGGAAATGCCCCAAAACACAACGTGGACACATCACATTTTTTGACAGAATACAGAGCTGTTTTTTGCAAAGTGCCTACCTGTAGATTTTGGCCTCTAGCTCAGCCGGCACATAGGGAAACCTACCAAACCTGTGCATTTTTTAAAACTAGAGACCTAGGGGATCCAAGATGGGGTGACTTGTGGGGCTCTGACCAGGTTCTGTAACCCAGAATCCTTTGCAAACCTCAAAAAGTGGCTAAAAAAACAAGTTTTCCTCACATTTCGGTGACAGAAAGTTCTGGAATGTGAGAGGAGCCACAAATTTCCTTCCACCCAGCGTTCCCCCAAGTCTCCCGATAAAAATGGTACCTCACTTGTGTGGGTAGGCCTAGCGCCCGCGACAGGAAATGCCCCAAAACACAACGTGGACACATCACATTTTTTGACAGAATACAGAGCTTCTTTTTTGCAAAGTGCCTACCTGTAGATTTTGGCCTCTAGCTCAGCCGGCACATAGGGAAACCTACCAAACCTGTGCATTTTTGAAAACTAGAGACCTAGGGGAATCCAGGATGGGGTGACTTGTGGGGCTCTGACCAGGTTCTGTTACCCAGAATCCTTTGCAAACCTCAAAAAGTGGCTAAAAAAACAAGTTTTCGTCACATTTCGGTGACAGAAAGTTCTGAAATCTGAGAGGAGCCACAAATTTCCTTCCACCCAGCGTTCCCCCAAGTCTCCCGATAAAAATGATACCTCACTTGTGTGGGTAGGCCTAGCGCCCGCGACAGGAAATGCCCCAAAACACAACGTGGACACATCACATTTTTTGACAGAATACAGAGCTGTTTTTTGCAAAGTGCCTACCTGTAGATTTTGGCCTCTAGCTCAGCCGGCACATAGGGAAACCTACCAAACCCATGCATTTTTGAAAACTAGAGACCTAGGGAAGTCCAAGATGGGGTGACTTGTGGGGCTCTGACCAGGTTCTGTTACCCAGAATCCTTTGCAAACCTCAAAAAGTGGCTAAAAAAACAAGTTTTCCTCACATTTCGGTGACAGAAAGTTCTGGAATGTGAGAGGAGCCACAAATTTCCTTCCACCCAGTGTTCCCCCAAGTCTCCCGATACAAATGGTACCTCACTTGTGTGGGTAGGCCTAGCGCCCGCGACAGGAAATGCCCCAAAACATAACGTGGACACATCACATTTTTTGACAGAATACAGAGCTGTTTTTTGCAAAGTGCCTACCTGTAGATTTTGGCCTCTAGCTCAGCCGGCACATAGGGAAACCTACCAAACCTGTGCATTTTTTAAAACTAGAGACCTAGGGGATCCAAGATGGGGTGACTTGTGGGGCTCTGACCATGTTCTGTAACCCAGAATCCTTTGCAAACCTCAAAAAGTGGCTAAAAAAACAAGATTTCCTCACATTTCGGTGACAGAAAGTTCTGGAATCTGAGAGGAGCCACAAATTTCCTTCCACCCAGCGTTCCCCCAAGTCTCCCGATAAAAATGATACCTCACTTGTGTGGGTAGGCCTAGCGCCCGCGACAGGAAATGCCCCAAAACACAACGTGGACACATCACATTTTTTGACAGAATACAGAGCTGTTTTTTGCAAAGTGCCTACCTGTAGATTTTGGCCTCTAGCTCAGCCGGCACATACGGAAACCTACCAACCCCATGCATTTTTGAAAACTAGAGACCTAGGGAAATCCAAGATGGGGTGACTTGTGGGGCTCTGACCAGGTTCTGTTATCCAGAATCCTTTGCAAACCTCAAAAAGTGGCTAAAAAAACAAGTTTTCCTCACATTTCGGTGACAGAAAGTTCTGGAATCTGAGAGGAGCCACAAATTTCCTTCCACCCAGCGTTCCTCCAAGTCTCCCGATAAAAATGATACCTCACTTGTGTGGGTAGGCCTAGCGCCCGCAACAGGAAATGCCCCAAAACACAATGTGGACACATCACATTTTTTGACAGAATACAGAGCTGTTTTCTGCAAAGTGCCTACCTGTAGATTTTGGCCTCTAGCTCAGCCGGCACATAGGGAAACCTACCAAACCTGTGCATTTTTTAAAACTAGAGACCTAGGGGATCCAAGATGGTGTGACTTGTGGGGCTCTGACCAGGTTCTGTAACCCAGAATCCTTTGCAAACCTCAAAAAGTGGCTAAAAAAACAAGATTTCCTCACATTTCGGTGACAGAAAGTTCTGGAATCTGAGAGGAGCCACAAATTTCCTTCCACCCAGCGTTCCCCCAAGTCTCCCGATAAAAATGATACCTCACTTGTGTGGGTAGGCCTAGCGCCCGCAACAGGAAATGCCCCAAAACAAAACGTGGACACATCACATTTTTTGACAGAATACAGAGCTGTTTTTTGCAAAGTGCCTACCTGTAGATTTTGGTCTCTAGCTCAGCCGGCACATACGGAAACCTACCAACCCCATGCATTTTTGAAAACTAGAGACCTAGGGAAATCCAAGATGGGGTGACTTGTGGGGCTCTGACCAGGTTCTGTTATCTAGAATCCTTTGCAAACCTCAAAAAGTGGCTAAAAAAACAAGTTTTCCTCACATTTCGGTGACAGAAAGTTCTGGAATCTGAGAGGAGCCACAAATTTCCTTCCACCCAGCGTTCCTCCAAGTCTCCCGATAAAAATGATACCTCACTTGTGTGGGTAGGCCTAGCGCCCGCAACAGGAAATGCCCCAAAACACAACGTGGACACATCACATTTTTT
Source organism: Pleurodeles waltl (assembly GCF_031143425.1). Classification (NCBI taxonomy): domain Eukaryota; kingdom Metazoa; phylum Chordata; class Amphibia; order Caudata; family Salamandridae; genus Pleurodeles; species Pleurodeles waltl. Next base: position 733,108,979 of record NC_090437.1, read on the forward strand.
GACAGAATACAGAGCTGTTTTTTGCAAAGTGCCTACCTGTAGATTTTGGCCTCTAGCTCAGCCGGCACATAGGGAAACCTACCAAACCTGTGCATTTTTTAAAACTAGAGACCTAGGGGATCCAAGATGGGGTGACTTGTGGGGCTCTGACCAGGTTCTGTAACCCAGAATCCTTTGCAAACCTCAAAAAGTGGCTAAAAAAACAAGTTTTCCTCACATTTCGGTGACAGAAAGTTCTGGAATGTGAGAGGAGCCACAAATTTCCTTCCACCCAGCGTTCCCCCAAGTCTCCCGATAAAAATGGTACCTCACTTGTGTGGGTAGGCCTAGCGCCCGCGACAGGAAATGCCCCAAAACACAACGTGGACACATCACATTTTTTGACAGAATACAGAGCTTCTTTTTTGCAAAGTGCCTACCTGTAGGATTTGGCCTCTAGCTCAGCCGGCACATAGGGAAACCTACCAAACCTGTGCATTTTTGAAAACTAGAGACCTAGGGGAATCCAGGATGGGGTGACTTGTGGGGCTCTGACCAGGTTCTGTTACCCAGAATCCTTTGCAAACCTCAAAAAGTGGCTAAAAAAACAAGTTTTCGTCACATTTCGGTGACAGAAAGTTCTGAAATCTGAGAGGAGCCACAAATTTCCTTCCACCCAGCGTTCCCCCAAGTCTCCCGATAAAAATGGTACCTCACTTGTGTGGGTAGGCCTAGCGCCCGCGACAGGAAATGCCCCAAAACACAACGTGGACACATCACATTTTTTGACAGAATACAGAGCTGTTTTTTGCAAAGTGCCTACCTGTAGATTTTGGCCTCTAGCTCAGCCGGCACATAGGGAAACCTACCAAACCTGTGCATTTTTTAAAACTAGAGACCTAGGGGATCCAAGATGGGGTGACTTGTGGGGCTCTGACCAGGTTCTGTAACCCAGAATCCTTTGCAAACCTCAAAAAGTGGCTAAAAAAACAAGTTTTCCTCACATTTCGGTGACAGAAAGTTCTGGAATGTGAGAGGAGCCACAAATTTCCTTCCACCCAGCGTTCCCCCAAGTCTCCCGATAAAAATGATACCTCACTTGTGTGGGTAGGCCTAGCGCCCGCGACAGGAAATGCCCCAAAACACAACGTGGACACATCACATTTTTTGACAGAATACAGAGCTGTTTTTTGCAAAGTGCCTACCTGTAGATTTTGGCCTCTAGCTCAGCCGGCACATACGGAAACCTACCAACCCCATGCATTTTTGAAAACTAGAGACCTAGGGAAATCCAAGATGGGGTGACTTGTGGGGCTCTGACCAGGTTCTGTTATCCAGAATCCTTTGCAAACCTCAAAAAGTGGCTAAAAAAACAAGTTTTCATCAAATTTCGGTGACAGAAAGTTCTGGAATCTGAGAGGAGCCACAAATTTCCTTCCACCCAGCGTTCCTCCAAGTCTCCAGATAAAAATGATACCTCACTTGTGTGGGTAGGCCTAGCGCCCGCAACAGGAAATGCCCCAAAACACAATGTGGACACATCACATTTTTTGACAGAATACAGAGCTGTTTTCTGCAAAGTGCCTACCTGTAGATTTTGGCCTCTAGCTCAGCCGGCACATAGGGAAACCTACCAAACCTGTGCATTTTTTAAAACTAGAGACCTAGGGGATCCAAGATGGTGTGACTTGTGGGGCTCTGACCAGGTTCTGTAACCCAGAATCCTTTGCAAACCTCAAAAAGTGGCTAAAAAAACAAGATTTCCTCACATTTCGGTGACAGAAAGTTCTGGAATCTGAGAGGAGCCACAAATTTCCTTCCACCCAGCGTTCCCCCAAGTCTCCCGATAAAAATGATACCTCACTTGTGTGGGTAGGCCTAGCGCCCGCAACAGGAAATGCCCCAAAACAAAACGTGGACACATCACATTTTTTGACAGAATACAGAGCTGTTTTTTGCAAAGTGCCTACCTGTAGATTTTGGTCTCTAGCTCAGCCGGCACATACGGAAACCTACCAACCCCATGCATTTTTTAAAACTAGAGACCTAGGGAAATCCAAGATGGGGTGACTTGTGGGGCTCTGACCAGGTTCTGTTATCTAGAATCCTTTGCAAACCTCAAAAAGTGGCTAAAAAAACAAGTTTTCCTCACATTTCGGTGACAGAAAGTTCTGGAATCTGAGAGGAGCCACAAATTTCCTTCCACCCAGCGTTCCTCCAAGTCTCCCGATAAAAATGATACCTCACTTGTGTGGGTAGGCCTAGCGCCCGCAACAGGAAATGCCCCAAAACACAACGTGGACACATCACATTTTTTGACAGAATACAGAGCTGTTTTTTGCAAAGTGCCTACCTGTAGATTTTGGCCGCTAGCTCAGCCGGCACATAGGGAAACCTACCAAACCTGTGCATTTTTTAAAACTAGAGACCTAGGGGATCCAAGATGGGGTGACTTGTGGGGCTCTGACCAGGTTCTGTAACCCAGAATCCTTTGCAAACCTCAAAAAGTGGCTAAAAAAACAAGTTTTCCTCACATTTCGGTGACAGAAAGTTCTGGAATGTGAGAGGAGCCACAAATTTCCTTCCACCCAGCGTTCCCCCAAGTCTCCCGATAAAAATGGTACCTCACTTGTGTGGGTAGGCCTAGCGCCCGCGACAGGAAATGCCCCAAAACACAACGTGGACACATCACATTTTTTGACAGAATACAGAGCTTCTTTTTTGCAAAGTGCCTACCTGTAGATTTTGGCCTCTAGCTCAGCCGGCACATAGGGAAACCTACCAAACCTGTGCATTTTTGAAAACTAGAGACCTAGGGGAATCCAGGATGGGGTGACTTGTGGGGCTCTGACCAGGTTCTGTTACCCAGAATCCTTTGCAAACCTCAAAAAGTGGCTAAAAAAACAAGTTTTCGTCACATTTCGGTGACAGAAAGTTCTGAAATCTGAGAGGAGCCACAAATTTCCTTCCACCCAGCGTTCCCCCAAGTCTCCCGATAAAAATGATACCTCACTTGTGTGGGTAGGCCTAGCGCCCGCGACAGGAAATGCCCCAAAACACAACGTGGACACATCACATTTTTTGACAGAATACAGAGCTGTTTTTTGCAAAGTGCCTACCTGTAGATTTTGGCCTCTAGCTCAGCCGGCACATAGGGAAACCTACCAAACCCATGCATTTTTGAAAACTAGAGACCTAGGGAAGTCCAAGATGGGGTGACTTGTGGGGCTCTGACCAGGTTCTGTTACCCAGAATCCTTTGCAAACCTCAAAAAGTGGCTAAAAAAACAAGTTTTCCTCACATTTCGGTGACAGAAAGTTCTGGAATGTGAGAGGAGCCACAAATTTCCTTCCACCCAGCGTTCCCCCAAGTCTCCCGATACAAATGGTACCTCACTTGTGTGGGTAGGCCTAGCGCCCGCGACAGGAAATGCCCCAAAACATAACGTGGACACATCACATTTTTTGACAGAATACAGAGCTGTTTTTTGCAAAGTGCCTACCTGTAGATTTTGGCCTCTAGCTCAGCCGGCACATAGGGAAACCTACCAAACCTGTGCATTTTTTAAAACTAGAGACCTAGGGGATCCAAGATGGGGTGACTTGTGGGGCTCTGACCAGGTTCTGTAACCCAGAATCCTTTGCAAACCTCAAAAAGTGGCAAAAAAAACAAGATTTCCTCACATTTCGGTGACAGAAAGTTCTGGAATCTGAGAGGAGCCACAAATTTCCTTCCACCCAGCGTTCCCCCAAGTCTCCCGATAAAAATGATACCTCACTTGTGTGGGTAGGCCTAGCGCCCGCGACAGGAAATGCCCCAAAACACAACGTGGACACATCACATTTTTTGACAGAATACAGAGCTGTTTTTTGCAAAGTGCCTACCTGTAGATTTTGGCCTCTAGCTCAGCCGGCACATACGGAAACCTACCAACCCCATGCATTTTTGAAAACTAGAGACCTAGGGAAATCCAAGATGGGGTGACTTGTGGGGCTCTGACCAGGTTCTGTTATCCAGAATCCTTTGCAAACCTCAAAAAGTGGCTAAAAAAACAAGATTTCCTCACATTTCGGTGACAGAAAGTTCTGGAATGTGAGAGGAGCCACAAATTTTCTTCCACCCAGCGTTCCCCCAAGTCTCCCGATAAAAATGGTACCTCACTTGTGTGGGTAGGCCTAGCGCCCGCGACAGGAAATGCCCCAAAACATAACGTGGACACATCACATTTTTTGACAGAATACAGAGCTGTTTTTTGCAAAGTGCCTACCTGTAGATTTTGGCCTCTAGCTCAGCCGGCACATAGGGAAACCTACCAAACCTGTGCATTTTTTAAAACTAGAGACCTAGGGGATCCAAGATGGGGTGACTTGTGGGGCTCTGACCAGGTTCTGTAACCCAGAATCCTTTGCAAACCTCAAAAAGTGGCTAAAAAAACAAGATTTCCTCACATTTCGGTGACAGAAAGTTCTGGAATCTGAGAGGAGCCACAAATTTCCTTCCACCCAGCGTTCCCCCAAGTCTCCCGATAAAAATGATACCTCACTTGTGTGGGTAGGCCTAGCGCCCGCAACAGGAAATACCCCAAAACACATCGTGGACACATCACATTTTTTGACAGAATACAGAGCTGTTTTTTGCAAAGTGCCTACCTGTAGATTTTGGCCTCTAGCTCAGCCGGCACATACGGAAACCTACCAACCCCATGCATTTTTGAAAACTAGAGACCTAGGGAAATCCAAGATGGGGTGACTTGTGGGGCTCTGACCAGGTTCTGTTATCCAGAATCCTTTGCGAACCTCAAAAAGTGGCTAAAAAAACAAGTTTTCCTCACATTTCGGTGACAGAAAGTTCTGGAATCTGAGAGGAGCCACAAATTTCCTTCCACCCAGCGTTCCTCCAAGTCTCCCGATAAAAATTATACCTCACTTGTGTGGGTAGGCCTAGCGCCCGCAACAGGAAATGCCCCAAAACACAACGTGGACACATCACATTTTTTGACAGAATACAGAGCTGTTTTCTGCAAAGTGCCTACCTGTAGATTTTGGCCTCTAGCTCAGCCGGCACATAGGGAAACCTACCAAACCTGTGCATTTTTTAAAACTAGAGACCTAGGGGATCCAAGATGGGGTGACTTGTGGGGCTCTGACCAGGTTCTGTAACCCAGAATCCTTTGCAAACCTCAAAAAGTGGCTAAAAAAACAAGATTTCCTCATATTTCGGTGACAGAAAGTTCTGGAATGTGAGAGGAGCCACAAATTTCCTTCCACCCAGCGTTCCCCCAAGTCTCCCGATAAAAATGATACCTCACTTGTGTGGGTAGGCCTAGCGCCCGCGACAGGAAATGCCCCAAAACACAACGTGGACCCATCACATTTTTTGACAGAATACAGAGCTGTTTTTTGCAAAGTGCTTACCTGTAGATTTTGGCCTCTAGCTCAGCCGGCACATAGGGAAACCTACCAAACCCATGCATTTTTTAAAACTAGAGACCTAGGGAAGTCCAAGATGGGGTGACTTGTGGGGCTCTGACCAGGTTCTGTTACCCAGAATCCTTTGCAAACCTCAAAAAGTGGCTAAAAAAACAAGTTTTCCTCACATTTCGGTGACAGAAAGTTCTGGAATGTGAGAGGAGCCACAAATTTCCTTCCACCCAGCGTTCCCCCAAGTCTCCCGATAAAAATGGTACCTCACTTGTGTGGGTAGGCCTAGCGCCCGCGACAGGAAATGCCCCAAAACACAACGTGGACACATCAAATTTTTTGACAGAATACAGAGCTGTTTTTTGCAAAGTGCCTACCTGTAGATTTTGGCCTCTAGCTCAGCCGGCACATAGGGAAACCTACCAAACCCATGCATTTTTGAAAACTAGAGACCTAGGGAAGTCCAAGATGGGGTGACTTGTGGGGCTCTGACCAGGTTCTGTAACCCAGAATCCTTTGCAAACCTCAAAAAGTGGCTAAAAAAACAAGATTTCCTCACATTTCGGTGACAGAAAGTTCTGGAATCTGAGAGGAGCCACAAATTTCCTTCCACCCAGCGTTCCCCCAAGTCTCCCGATAAAAATGATACCTCACTTGTGTGGGTAGGCCTAGCGCCCGCGACAGGAAATGCCCCAAAACACAACGTGGACACATCACATTTTTTGACAGAATACAGAGCTGTTTTTTGCAAAGTGCCTACCTGTAGATTTTGGCCTCTAGCTCAGCCGGCACATACGGAAACCTACCAACCCCATGCATTTTTGAAAACTAGAGACCTAGGGAAATCCAAGATGGGGTGACTTGTGGGGCTCTGACCAGGTTCTGTTATCCAGAATCCTTTGCAAACCTCAAAAAGTGGCTAAAAAAACAAGTTTTCCTCACATTTCGGTGACAGAAAGTTCTGGAATCTGAGAGGAGCCACAAATTTCCTTCCACCCAGCGTTCCTCCAAGTCTCCCGATAAAAATGATACCTCACTTGTGTGGGTAGGCCTAGCGCCCGCAACAGGAAATGCCCCAAAACACAACGTGGACACATCACATTTTTTGACAGAATACAGAGCTGTTTTCTGCAAAGTGCCTACCTGTAGATTTTGGCCTCTAGCTCAGCCGGCACATAGGGAAACCTACCAAACCTGTGCATTTTTTAAAACTAGAGACCTAGGGGATCCAAGATGGTGTGACTTGTGGGGCTCTGACCAGGTTCTGTAACCCAGAATCCTTTGCAAACCTCAAAAAGTGGCTAAAAAAACAAGATTTCCTCACATTTCGGTGACAGAAAGTTCTGGAATGTGAGAGGAGCCACAAATTTTCTTCCACCCAGCGTTCCCCCAAGTCTCCCGATAAAAATGGTACCTCACTTGTGTGGGTAGGCCTAGCGCCCGCGACAGGAAATGCCCCAAAACATAACGTGGACACATCACATTTTTTGACAGAATACAGAGCTGTTTTTTGCAAAGTGCCTACCTGTAGATTTTGGCCTCTAGCTCAGCCGGCACATAGGGAAACCTACCAAACCTGTGCATTTTTTAAAACTAGAGACCTAGGGGATCCAAGATGGGGTGACTTGTGGGGCTCTGACCAGGTTCTGTAACCCAGAATCCTTTGCAAACCTCAAAAAGTGGCTAAAAAAACAAGATTTCCTCACATTTCGGTGACAGAAAGTTCTGGAATCTGAGAGGAGCCACAAATTTCCTTCCACCCAGCGTTCCCCCAAGTCTCCCGATAAAAATGATACCTCACTTGTGTGGATAGGCCTAGCGCCCGCAACAGGAAATGCCCCAAAACACATCGTGCACACATCACATTTTTTGACAGAATACAGAGCTGTTTTTTGCAAAGTGCCTACCTGTAGATTTTGGCCTCTAGCTCAGCCGGCACATAGGGAAACCTACCAAACCTGTGCATTTTTTAAAACTAGAGACCTAGGGGATCCAAGATGGGGTGACTTGTGGGGCTCTGACCAGGTTCTGTTACCCAGAATCCTTTGCAAACCTCAAAAAGTGGCTAAAAAAACAAGTTTTCCTCACATTTCGGTGACAGAAAGTTCTGGAATGTGAGAGGAGCCACAAATTTCCTTCCACCCAGCGTTCCCCCAAGTCTCCCGATAAAAATGGTACCTCACTTGTGTGGGTAGGCCTAGCGCCCGCGACAGGAAATGCCCCAAAACACAACGTGGACACATCAAATTTTTTGACAGAATACAGAGCTGTTTTTTGCAAAGTGCCTACCTGTAGATTTTGGCCTCTAGCTCAGCCGGCACATAGGGAAACCTACCAAACCCATGCATTTTTGAAAACTAGAGACCTAGGGAAGTCCAAGATGGGGTGACTTGTGGGGCTCTGACCAGGTTCTGTAACCCAGAATCCTTTGCAAACCTCAAAAAGTGGCTAAAAAAACAAGATTTCCTCACATTTCGGTGACAGAAAGTTCTGGAATCTGAGAGGAGCCACAAATTTCCTTCCACCCAGCGTTCCCCCAAGTCTCCCGATAAAAATGATACCTCACTTGTGTGGGTAGGCCTAGCGCCCGCGACAGGAAATGCCCCAAAACACAACGTGGACACATCACATTTTTTTAAAGAATACAGAGCTGTTTTTTGCAAAGTGCCTACCTGTAGATTTTGGCCTCTAGCTCAGCCGGCACATACGGAAACCTACCAACCCCATGCATTTTTGAAAACTAGAGACCTAGGGAAATCCAAGATGGGGTGACTTGTGGGGCTCTGACCAGGTTCTGTTATCCAGAATCCTTTGCAAACCTCAAAAAGTGGCTAAAAAAACAAGTTTTCCTCACATTTCGGTGACAGAAAGTTCTGGAATCTGAGAGGAGCCACAAATTTCCTTCCACCCAGCGTTCCTCCAAGTCTCCCGATAAAAATGATACCTCACTTGTGTGGGTAGGCCTAGCGCCCGCAACAGGAAATGCCCCAAAACACAACGTGGACACATCACATTTTTTGACAGAATACAGAGCTGTTTTCTGCAAAGTGCCTACCTGTAGATTTTGGCCTCTAGCTCAGCCGGCACATAGGGAAACCTACCAAACCTGTGCATTTTTTAAAACTAGAGACCTAGGGGATCCAAGATGGGGTGACTTGTGGGGCTCTGACCAGGTTCTGTAACCCAGAATACTTTGCAAACCTCAAAAAGTGGCTAAAAAAACAAGATTTCCTCATATTTCGGTGACAGAAAGTTCTGGAATGTGAGAGGAGCCACAAATTTCCTTCCACCCAGCGTTCCCCCAAGTCTCCCGATAAAAATGATACCTCACTTGTGTGGGTAGGCCTAGCGCCCGCGACAGGAAATGCCCCAAAACACAACGTGGACCCATCACATTTTTTGACAGAATACAGAGCTGTTTTTTGCAAAGTGCTTACCTGTAGATTTTGGCCTCTAGCTCAGCCGGCACATAGGGAAACCTACCAAACCCATGCATTTTTGAAAACTAGAGACCTAGGGAAGTCCAAGATGGGGTGACTTGTGGGGCTCTGACCAGGTTCTGTTACCCAGAATCCTTTGCAAACCTCAAAAAGTGGCTAAAAAAACAAGTTTTCCTCACATTTCGGTGACAGAAAGTTCTGGAATGTGAGAGGAGCCACAAATTTCCTTCCACCCAGCGTTCCCCCAAGTCTCCCGATAAAAATGGTACCTCACTTGTGTGGGTAGGCCTAGCGCCCGCGACAGGAAATGCCCCAAAACACAACGTGGACACATCAAATTTTTTGACAGAATACAGAGCTGTTTTTTGCAAAGTGCCTACCTGTAGATTTTGGCCTCTAGCTCAGCCGGCACATAGGGAAACCTACCAAACCCATGCATTTTTGAAAACTAGAGACCTAGGGAAGTCCAAGATGGGGTGACTTGTGGGGCTCTGACCAGGTTCTGTAACCCAGAATCCTTTGCAAACCTCAAAAAGTGGCTAAAAAAACAAGATTTCCTCACATTTCGGTGACAGAAAGTTCTGGAATCTGAGAGGAGCCACAAATTTCCTTCCACCCAGCGTTCCCCCAAGTCTCCCGATAAAAATGATACCTCACTTGTGTGGGTAGGCCTAGCGCCCGCGACAGGAAATGCCCCAAAACACAACGTGGACACATCACATTTTTTGACAGAATACAGAGCTGTTTTTTGCAAAGTGCCTACCTGTAGATTTTGGCCTCTAGCTCAGCCGGCACATACGGAAACCTACCAACCCCATGCATTTTTGAAAACTAGAGACCTAGGGAAATCCAAGATGGGGTGACTTGTGGGGCTCTGACCAGGTTCTGTTATCCAGAATCCTTTGCAAACCTCAAAAAGTGGCTAAAAAAACAAGTTTTCCTCACATTTCGGTGACAGAAAGTTCTGGAATCTGAGAGGAGCCACAAATTTCCTTCCACCCAGCGTTCCTCCAAGTCTCCCGATAAAAATGATACCTCACTTGTGTGGGTAGGCCTAGCGCCCGCAACAGGAAATGCCCCAAAACACAACGTGGACACATCACATTTTTTGACAGAATACAGAGCTGTTTTCTGCAAAGTGCCTACCTGTAGATTTTGGCCTCTAGCTCAGCCGGCACATAGGGAAACCTACCAAACCTGTGCATTTTTTAAAACTAGAGACCTAGGGGATCCAAGATGGTGTGACTTGTGGGGCTCTGACCAGGTTCTGTAACCCAGAATCCTTTGCAAACCTCAAAAAGTGGCTAAAAAAACAAGATTTCCTCACATTTCGGTGACAGAAAGTTCTGGAATGTGAGAGGAGCCACAAATTTTCTTCCACCCAGCGTTCCCCCAAGTCTCCCGATAAAAATGGTACCTCACTTGTGTGGGTAGGCCTAGCGCCCGCGACAGGAAATGCCCCAAAACATAACGTGGACACATCACATTTTTTGACAGAATACAGAGCTGTTTTTTGCAAAGTGCCTACCTGTAGATTTTGGCCTCTAGCTCAGCCGGCACATAGGGAAACCTACCAAACCTGTGCATTTTTTAAAACTAGAGACCTAGGGGATCCAAGATGGGGTGACTTGTGGGGCTCTGACCAGGTTCTGTAACCCAGAATCCTTTGCAAACCTCAAAAAGTGGCTAAAAAAACAAGATTTCCTCACATTTCGGTGACAGAAAGTTCTGGAATCTGAGAGGAGCCACAAATTTCCTTCCACCCAGCGTTCCCCCAAGTCTCCCGATAAAAATGATACCTCACTTGTGTGGGTAGGCCTAGCGTCCGCAACAGGAAATGCCCCAAAACACATCGTGGACACATCACATTTTTTGACAGAATACAGAGCTGTTTTTTGCAAAGTGCCTACCTGTAGATTTTGGCCTCTAGCTCAGCCGGCACATAGGGAAACCTACCAAACCTGTGCATTTTTTAAAACTAGAGACCTAGGGGATCCAAGATGGGGTGACTTGTGGGGCTCTGACCAGGTTCTGTTACCCAGAATCCTTTGCAAACCTCAAAAAGTGGCTAAAAAAACAAGTTTTCCTCACATTTCGGTGACAGAAAGTTCTGGAATGTGAGAGGAGCCACAAATTTCCTTCCACCCAGCGTTCCCCCAAGTCTCCCGATAAAAATGGTACCTCACTTGTGTGGGTAGGCCTAGCGCCCGCGACAGGAAATGCCCCAAAACACAACGTGGACACATCAAATTTTTTGACAGAATACAGAGCTGTTTTTTGCAAAGTGCCTACCTGTAGATTTTGGCCTCTAGCTCAGCCGGCACATAGGGAAACCTACCAAACCCATGCATTTTTGAAAACTAGAGGCCTAGGGAAGTCCAAGATGGGGTGACTTGTGGGGCTCTGACCAGGTTCTGTAACCCAGAATCCTTTGCAAACCTCAAAAAGTGGCTAAAAAAACAAGATTTCCTCACATTTCGGTGACAGAAAGTTCTGGAATCTGAGAGGAGCCACAAATTTCCTTCCACCCAGCGTTCCCCCAAGTCTCCCGATAAAAATGATACCTCACTTGTGTGGGTAGGCCTAGCGCCCGCGACAGGAAATGCCCCAAAACACAACGTGGACACATCACATTTTTTTAAAGAATACAGAGCTGTTTTTTGCAAAGTGCCTACCTGTAGATTTTGGCCTCTAGCTCAGCCGGCACATACGGAAACCTACCAACCCCATGCATTTTTGAAAACTAGAGACCTAGGGAAATCCAAGATGGGGTGACTTGTGGGGCTCTGACCAGGTTCTGTTATCCAGAATCCTTTGCAAACCTCAAAAAGTGGCTAAAAAAACAAGTTTTCCTCACATTTCGGTGACAGAAAGTTCTGGAATCTGAGAGGAGCCACAAATTTCCTTCCACCCAGCGTTCCTCCAAGTCTCCCGATAAAAATGATACCTCACTTGTGTGGGTAGGCCTAGCGCCCGCAACAGGAAATGCCCCAAAACACAACGTGGACACATCACATTTTTTGACAGAATACAGAGCTGTTTTCTGCAAAGTGCCTACCTGTAGATTTTGGCCTCTAGCTCAGCCGGCACATAGGGAAACCTACCAAACCTGTGCATTTTTTAAAACTAGAGACCTAGGGGATCCAAGATGGGGTGACTTGTGGGGCTCTGACCAGGTTCTGTAACCCAGAATCCTTTGCAAACCTCAAAAAGTGGCTAAAAAAACAAGATTTCCTCACATTTCGGTGACAGAAAGTTCTGGAATCTGAGAGGAGCCACAAATTTCCTTCCACCCAGCGTTCCCCCAAGTCTCCCGATAAAAATGATACCTCACTTGTGTGGGTAGGCCTAGCGCCCGCAACAGGAAATGCCCCAAAACACATCGTGGACACATCACATTTTTTGACAGAATACAGAGCTGTTTTTTGCAAAGTGCCTACCTGTAGATTTTGGCCTCTAGCTCAGCCGGCACATACGGAAACCTACCAACCCCATGCATTTTTGAAAACTAGAGACCTAGGGAAATCCAAGATGGGGTGACTTGTGGGGCTCTGACCAGGTTCTGTTATCCAGAATCCTTTGCAAACCTCAAAAAGTGGCTAAAAAAACAAGTTTTCCTCACATTTCGGTGACAGAAAGTTCTGGAATCTGAGAGGAGCCACAAATTTCCTTCCACCCAGCGTTCCTCCAAGTCTCCCGATAAAAATGATACCTCACTTGTGTGGGTAGGCCTAGCGCCCGCAACAGGAAATGCCCCAAAACACAACGTGGACACATCACATTTTTTGACAGAATACAGAGCTGTTTTCTGCAAAGTGCCTACCTGTAGATTTTGGCCTCTAGCTCAGCCGGCACATAGGGAAACCTACCAAACCTGTGCATTTTTTAAAACTAGAGACCTAGGGAAGTCCAAGATGGGGTGACTTGTGGGGCTCTGACCAGGTTCTGTAACCCAGAATCCTTTGCAAACCTCAAAAAGTGGCTAAAAAAACAAGATTTCCTCACATTTCGGTGACAGAAAGTTCTGGAATGTGAGAGGAGCCACAAATTTCCTTCCACCCAGCGTTCCCCCAAGTCTCCCGATAAAAATGATACCTCACTTGTGTGGGTAGGCCTAGCGCCCGCGACAGGAAATGCCCCAAAACACAACGTGGACACATCACATTTTTTGACAGAATACAGAGCTGTTTTCTGCAAAGTGCCTACCTGTAGATTTTGGCCTCTAGCTCAGCCGGCACATAGGGAAACCTACCAAACCTGTGCATTTTTTAAAACTAGAGACCTAGGGGATCCAAGATGGGGTGACTTGTGGGGCTCTGACCAGGTTCTGTAACCCAGAATCCTTTGCAAACCTCAAAAAGTGGCTAAAAAAACAAGATTTCCTCACATTTCGGTGACAGAAAGTTCTGGAATCTGAGAGGAGCCACAAATTTCCTTCCACCCAGCGTTCCCCCAAGTCTCCCGATAAAAATGATACCTCACTTGTGTGGGTAGGCCTAGCGCCCGCAACAGGAAATGCCCCAAAACACATCGTGGACACATCACATTTTTTGACAGAATACAGAGCTGTTTTTTGCAAAGTGCCTACCTGTAGATTTTGGCCTCTAGCTCAGCCGGCACATACGGAAACCTACCAACCCCATGCATTTTTGAAAACTAGAGACCTAGGGAAATCCAAGATGGGGTGACTTGTGGGGCTCTGACCAGGTTCTGTTATCCAGAATCCTTTGCAAACCTCAAAAAGTGGCTAAAAAAACAAGTTTTCCTCACATTTCGGTGACAGAAAGTTCTGGAATCTGAGAGGAGCCACAAATTTCCTTCCACCCAGCGTTCCTCCAAGTCTCCCGATAAAAATGATACCTCACTTGTGTGGGTAGGCCTAGCGCCCGCAACAGGAAATGCCCCAAAACACAACGTGGACACATCACATTTTTTGACAGAATACAGAGCTGTTTTCTGCAAAGTGCCTACCTGTAGATTTTGGCCTCTAGCTCAGCCGGCACATAGGGAAACCTACCAAACCTGTGCATTTTTTAAAACTAGAGACCTAGGGAAGTCCAAGATGGGGTGACTTGTGGGGCTCTGACCAGGTTCTGTAACCCAGAATCCTTTGCAAACCTCAAAAAGTGGCTAAAAAAACAAGATTTCCTCACATTTCGGTGACAGAAAGTTCTGGAATGTGAGAGGAGCCACAAATTTCCTTCCACCCAGCGTTCCCCCAAGTCTCCCGATAAAAATGATACCTCACTTGTGTGGGTAGGCCTAGCGCCCGCGACAGGAAATGCCCCAAAACACAACGTGGACACATCACATTTTTTGACAGAATACAGAGCTGTTTTTTGCAAAGTGCTTACCTGTAGATTTTGGCCTCTAGCTCAGCCGGCACATAGGGAATCTACCAAACCCATGCATTTTTGAAAACTAGAGACCTAGGGAAGTCCAAGATGGGGTGACTTGTGGGGCTCTGACCAGGTTCTGTTACCCAGAATCCTTTGCAAACCTCAAAAAGTGGCTAAAAAAACAAGTTTTCCTCACATTTCGGTGACAGAAAGTTCTGGAATGTGAGAGGAGCCACAAATTTCCTTCCACCCAGCGTTCCCCCAAGTCTCCCGATAAAAATGGTACCTCACTTGTGTGGGTAGGCCTAGCGCCCGCGACAGGAAATGCCCCAAAACACAACGTGGACACATCTAATTTTTTGACAGAATACAGAGCTGTTTTTTGCAAAGTGCCTACCTGTAGATTTTGGCCTCTAGCTCAGCCGGCACATAGGGAAACCTACCAAACCCATGCATTTTTGAAAACTAGAGACCTAGGGAAGTCCAAGATGGGGTGACTTGTGGGGCTCTGACCAGGTTCTGTTACCCAGAATCCTTTGCAAACCTCAAAAAGTGGCTAAAAAAACAAGTTTTCCTCACATTTCGGTGACAGAAAGTTCTGGAATGTGAGAGGAGCCACAAATTTCCTTCCACCCAGCGTTCCCCCAAGTCTCCCGATAAAAATGGTACCTCACTTGTGTGGGTAGGCCTAGCGCCCGCGACAGGAAATGCCCCAAAACACAACGTGGACACATCAAATTTTTTGACAGAATACAGAGCTGTTTTTTGCAAAGTGCCTACCTGTAGATTTTGGCCTCTAGCTTAGCCGGCACATAGGGAAACCTACCAAACCTGTGCATTTTTTAAAACTAGAGACCTAGGGGATCCAAGATGGGGTGACTTGTGGGGCTCTGACCAAGTTCTGTAACCCAGAATCCTTTGCAAACCTCAAAAAGTGGCTAAAAAAACAAGATTTCCTCACATTTCGGTGACAGAAAGTTCTGGAATCTGAGAGGAGCCACAAATTTCCTTCCACCCAGCGTTTCCCCAAGTCTCCCGATAAAAATGATACCTCACTTGTGTGGGTAGGCCTAGCGCCCGCGACAGGAAATGCCCCAAAACACAATGTGGACACATCACATTTTTTGACAGAATACAGAGCTGTTTTTTGCAAAGTGCCTACCTGTAGATTTTGGCCTCTAGCTCAGCCGGCACATGCGGAAACCTACCAACCCCATGCATTTTTGAAAACTAGAGACCTTGGGAAATCCAAGATGGGGTGACTTGTGGGGCTCTGACCAGGTTCTGTTATCCAGAATCCTTTGCAAACCTCAAAAAGTGGCTAAAAAAACAAGTTTTCCTCACATTTCGGTGACAGAAAGTTCTGGAATCTGAGAGGAGCCACAAATTTCCTTCCACCCAGCGTTCCCCCAAGTCTCCCGATAAAAATGGTACCTCACTTGTGTGGGTAGGCCTAGCGCCCGCGACAGGAAATGCCCCAAAACACAACGTGGACACATCAAATTTTTTGACAGAATACAGAGCTGTTTTTTGCAAAGTGCCTACCTGTAGATTTTGGCCTCTAGCTCAGCCGGCACATAGGGAAACCTACCAAACCCATGCATTTTTGAAAACTAGAGACCTAGGGAAGTCCAAGATGGGGTGACTTGTGGGGCTCTGACCAGGTTCTGTTACCCAGAATCCTTTGCAAACCTCAAAAAGTGGCTAAAAAAACTAGTTTTCCTCACATTTCGGTGACAGAAAGTTCTGGAATGTGAGAGGAGCCACAAATTTCCTTCCACCCAGCGTTCCCCCAAGTCTCCCGATAAAAATGGTACCTCACTTGTGTGGGTAGGCCTAGCGCCCGCGACAGGAAATGCCCCAAAACACAACGTGGACACATCACATTTTTTTACAGAATACAGAGCTGTTTTTTGCAAAGTGCCTACCTGTAGATTTTGGCCTCTAGCTTAGCCGGCACATAGGGAAACCTACCAAACCTGTGCATTTTTTAAAACTAGAGACCTAGGGGATCCAAGATGGGGTGACTTGTGGGGCTCTGACCAGGTTCTGTAACCCAGAATCCTTTGCAAACCTCAAAAAGTGGCAAAAAAAACAAGATTTCCTCACATTTCGGTGACAGAAAGTTCTGGAATCTGAGAGGAGCCACAAATTTCCTTCCACCCAGCGTTCCCCCAAGTCTCCCGATAAAAATGATACCTCACTTGTGTGGGTAGGCCTAGCGCCCGCGACAGGAAATGCCCCAAAACACAACGTGGACACATCACATTTTTTGACAGAATACAGAGCTGTTTTTTGCAAAGTGCCTACCTGTAGATTTTGGCCTCTAGCTCAGCCGGCACATACGGAAACCTACCAACCCCATGCATTTTTGAAAACTAGAGACCTTGGGAAATCCAAGATGGGGTGACTTGTGGGGCTCTGACCAGGTTCTGTTATCCAGAATCCTTTGCAAACCTCAAAAAGTGGCTAAAAAAACAAGTTTTCCTCACATTTCGGTGACAGAAAGTTCTGGAATCTGAGAGGAGCCACAAATTTCCTTGCACCCAGCGTTCCTCCAGGTCTCCCGATAAAAATGATACCTCACTTGTGTGGGTAGGCCTAGCGCCCGCAACAGGAAATGCCCCAAAACACAACGTGGACACATCACATTTTTTGACAGAATACAGAGCTGTTTTCTGCAAAGTGCCTACCTGTAGATTTTGGCCTCTAGCTCAGCCGGCACATAGGGAAACCTACCAAACCTGTGCATTTTTTAAAACTAGAGACCTAGGGGATCCAAGATGGGGTGACTTGTGGGGCTCTGACCAGGTTCTGTAACCCAGAATCCTTTGCAAACCTCAAAAAGTGGCTAAAAAAACAAGATTTCCTCACATTTCGGTGACAGAAAGTTCTGGAATGTGAGAGGAGCCACAAATTTCCTTCCACCCAGCGTTCCCCCAAGTCTCCCGATAAAAATGATACCTCACTTGTGTGGGTAGGCCTAGCGCCCGCGACAGGAAATGCCCCAAAACACAACGTGGATACATCACATTTTTTGACAGAATACAGAGCTGTTTTTTGTAAAGTGCTTACCTGTAGATTTTGTCCTCTAGCTCAGCCGGCACATAGGGAAACCTACCAAACCCATGCATTTTTGAAAACTAGAGACCTAGGGAAGTCCAAGATGGGGTGACTTGTGGGGCTCTGACCAGGTTCTGTTACCCAGAATCCTTTGCAAACCTCAAAAAGTGGCTAAAAAAACAAGATTTCCTCACATTTCGGTGACAGAAAGTTCTGGAATCTGAGAGGAGCCACAAATGTCCTTCCACCCAGCGTTCCCCCAAGTCTCCCGATAAAAATGGTACCTCACTTGTGTGGGTAGGCCTAGCGCCCGCGACAGGAAATGCCCCAAAACACAACGTGGACACATCACATTTTTTGACAGAATACAGAGCTTCTTTTTTGCAAAGTGCCTACCTGTAGATTTTGGCCTCTAGCTCAGCCGGCACATAGGGAAACCTACCAAAGCTGTGCATTTTTGAAAACTAGAGACCTAGGGGAATCCAGGATGGGGTGACTTGTGGGGCTCTGACCAGGTTCTGTTACCCAGAATCCTTTGTAAACCTCAAAAAGTGGCTAAAAAAACAAGTTTTCCTCACATTTCGGTGACAGAAAGTTCTGAAATCTGAGAGGAGCCACAAATTTCCTTCCACCCAGCGTTCCCTCAAGTCTCCGGATAAAAATGATACCTCACTTGTGTGGGTAGGCCTAGCGCCCGCGACAGGAAATGCCCCAAAACACAACGTGGACACATCACATTTTTTGACAGAATACAGAGCTGTTTTTTGCAAAGTGCCTACCTGTAGATTTTGGCCTCTAGCTCAGCCGGCACATAGGGAAACCTACCAAACCCATGCATTTTTTAAAACTAGAGACCTAGGGAAATCCAAGATGGGGTGACTTGTGGGGCTCTGACCAGGTTCTGTAACCCAGAATCCTTTGCAAACCTCAAAAAGTGGCTAAAAAAACAAGATTTCCTCACATTTCGGTGACAGAAAGTTCTGGAATGTGAGAGGAGCCACAAATTTCCTTCCACCCAGCGTTCCCCCAAGTCTCCCGATAAAAATGATACCTCACTTGTGTGGGTAGGCCTAGCGCCCGCGACAGGAAATGCCCCAAAACACAACGTGGACACATCACATTTTTTGACAGAATACAGAGCTGTTTTTTGTAAAGTGCTTACCTGTAGATTTTTTCCTCTAGCTCAGCCGGCACATAGGGAAACCTACCAAACCCATGCATTTTTGAAAACTAGAGACCTAGGGAAGTCCAAGATGGGGTGACTTGTGGGGCTCTGACCAGGTTCTGTTACCCAGAATCCTTTGCAAACCTCAAAAAGTGGCTAAAAAAACAAGTTTTCCTCACATTTCGGTGACAGAAAGTTCTGGAATGTGAGAGGAGCCACAAATTTCCTTCCACCCAGCGTTCCCCCAAGTCTCCCGATAAAAATGGTACCTCACTTGTGTGGGTAGGCCTAGCGCCCGCGACAGAAAATGCCCCAAAACACAACGTGGACACATCACATTTTTTGAGAGAATACAGAGCTTCTTTTTTGCAAAGTGCCGACCTGTAGATTTTGGCCTCTAGCTCAGCCGGCACATAGGGAAACCTACCAAACCTGTGCATTTTTGAAAACTAGAGACCTAGGGGAATCCATGATGGGGTGACTTGTGGGGCTCTGACCAGGTTCTGTAACCCAGAATCCTTTGCAAACCTCAAAAAGTGGCTAAAAAAACAAGATTTCCTCACATTTCGGTGACAGAAAGTTCTGGAATCTGAGAGGAGCCACAAATTTCCTTCCACCCAGCGTTCCCCCAAGTCTCCCGATAAAAATGGTACCTCACTTGTGTGGGTAGGCCTAGCGCCCGCGACAGGAAATGCCCCAAAACACAACGTGGACACATCACATTTTTTGACAGAATACAGAGCTTCTTTTTTGCAAAGTGCCTACCTGTAGATTTTGGCCTCTAGCTCAGCCGGCACATAGGGAAACCTACCAAAGCTGTGCATTTTTGAAAACTAGAGACCTAGGGGAATCCAGGATGGGGTGACTTGTGGGGCTCTGACCAGGTTCTGTTACCCAGAATCCTTTGTAAACCTCAAAAAGTGGCTAAAAAAACAAGTTTTCCTCACATTTCGGTGACAGAAAGTTCTGAAATCTGAGAGGAGCCACAAATTTCCTTCCACCCAGCGTTCCCTCAAGTCTCCCGATAAAAATGATACCTCACTTGTGTGGGTAGGCCTAGCGCCCGCGACAGGAAATGCCCCAAAACACAACGTGGACACATCACATTTTTTGACAGAATACAGAGCTGTTTTTTGCAAAGTGCCTACCTGTAGATTTTGGCCTCTAGCTCAGCCGGCACATAGGGAAACCTACCAAACCCATGCATTTTTTAAAACTAGAGACCTAGGGAAATCCAAGATGGGGTGACTTGTGGGGCTCTGACCAGGTTCTGTAACCCAGAATCCTTTGCAAACCTCAAAAAGTGGCTAAAAAAACAAGATTTCCTCACATTTCGGTGACAGAAAGTTCTGGAATGTGAGAGGAGCCACAAATTTCCTTCCACCCAGCGTTCCCCCAAGTCTCCCGATAAAAATGATACCTCACTTGTGTGGGTAGGCCTAGCGCCCGCGACAGGAAATGCCCCAAAACACAACGTGGACACATCACATTTTTTGACAGAATACAGAGCTGTTTTTTGCAAAGTGCCTACCTGTAGATTTTGGCCTCTAGCTCAGCCGGCACATAGGGAAACCTACCAAACCCATGCATTTTTGAAAACTAGAGACCTAGGGAAGTCCAAGATGGGGTGAGTTGTGGTGCTCTGACCAGGTTCTGTTACCCAGAATCCTTTGCAAACCTCAAAAAGTGGCTAAAAAAACAAGTTTTCCTCACATTTCGGTGACAGAAAGTTCTGGAATGTGAGAGGAGCCACAAATTTTCTTTCCACCCAGCGTTCCCCCAAGTCTCCCGATAAAAATGGTACCTCACTTGTGTGGGTAGGCCTAGCGCCCGCGACAGGAAATGCCCCAAAACACAACGTGGACACATCAAATTTTTTGACAGAATACAGAGCTGTTTTTTGCAAAGTGCCTACCTGTAGATTTTGGCCTCTAGCTCAGCCGGCACATAGGGAAACCTACCAAACCCATGCATTTTTGAAAACTAGAGCCCTAGGGAAATCCAAGATGGGGTGACTTGTGGGGCTCTGACCAGGTTCTGTAACCCAGAATCCTTTGCAAACCTCAAAAAGGGGCTAAAAAAACAAGATTTCCTCACATTTCGGTGACAGAAAGTTCTGGAATGTGAGAGGAGCCACAAATTTCCTTCCACCCAGCGTTCCCCCAAGTCTCCCAATAAAAATGATACCTCACTTGTGTGGGTAGGCCTAGCGCCCGCGACAGGAAATGCCCCAAAACACAACGTGGACACATCACATTTTTTGACAGAATACAGAGCTGTTTTTTGCAAAGTGCCTACCTGTAGATTTTGGCCTCTAGCTCAGCCGGCACATAGGGAAACCTACCAAACCCATGCATTTTTGAAAACTAGAGACCTAGGGAAGTCCAAGATTGGGTGACTTGTGGGGCTCTGACCAGGTTCTGTTACCCAGAATCCTTTGCAAACCTCAAAAAGTGGCTAAAAAAACAAGTTTTCCTCACATTTCGGTGACAGAAAGTTCTGGAATGTGAGAGGAGCCGCAAATTTCCTTCCACCCAGCGTTCCCCCAAGTCTCCCGATAAAAATGGTACCTCACTTGTGTGGGTAGGCATAGCGCCCGCGACAGGAAATGCCCCAAAACACAACGTGGACACATCAAATTTTTTGACAGAATACAGAGCTTCTTTTTTGCAAAGTGCCTACCTGTAGATTTTGGCCTCTAGCTCAGCCGGCACATAAGGAAACCTACCAAACCTGTGCATTTTTGAAAACTAGAGACCTAGGGGAATCCAGGATGGGGTGACTTGTGGGGCTCTGACCAGGTTCTGTTATCCAGAATCCTTTGCAAACCTCAAAAAGTGGCTAAAAAAACAAGTTTTCCTCACATTTCGGTGACAGAAAGTTCTGGAATCTGAGAGGAGCCACAAATTTCCTTCCACCCAGCGTTCCTCCATGTCTCTCGATAAAAATTATACCTCACTTGTGTGGGTAGGCCTAGCGCCCGCGACAGGAAATGCCCCAAAACACAACGTGGACACATCACATTTTTTGACAGAATACAGAGCTGTTTTTTGTAAAGTGCTTACCTGTAGATTTTGTCCTCTAGCTCAGCCGGCACATAGGGAAACCTACCAAACCCATGCATTTTTGAAAACTAGAGACCTAGGGAAGTCCAAGATGGGGTGACTTGTGGGGCTCTGACCAGGTTCTGTTACCCAGAATCCTTTGCAAACCTCAAAAAGTGGCTAAAAAAACAAGTTTTCCTCACATTTCGGTGACAGAAAGTTCTGGAATGTGAGAGGAGCCACAAATTTCCTTCCACCCAGAGTTCCCCCAAGTCTCCCGATAAAAATGGTACCTCACTTGTGTGGGTAGGCCTAGCGCCCGCGACAGAAAATGCCCCAAAACACAACGTGGACACATCACATTTTTTGAGAGAATACAGAGCTTCTTTTTTGCAAAGTGCCGACCTGTAGATTTTGGCCTCTAGCTCAGCCGGCACATAGGGAAACCTACCAAACCTGTGCATTTTTGAAAACTAGAGACCTAGGGGAATCTAGGATGGGGTGACTTGTGGGACTCTGACCAGGTTCTGTAACCCAGAATCCTTTGCAAACCTCAAAAAGTGGCTAAAAAAACAAGATTTCCTCACATTTCGGTGACAGAAAGTTCTGGAATCTGAGAGGAGCCACAAATTTCCTTCCACCCAGCGTTCCCCCAAGTCTCCCGATAAAAATGGTACCTCACTTGTGTGGGTAGGCCTAGCGCCCGCGACAGGAAATGCCCCAAAACACAACGTGGACACATCACATTTTTTGACAGAATACAGAGCTTCTTTTTTGCAAAGTGCCTACCTGTAGATTTTGGCCTCTAGCTCAGCCGGCACATAGGGAAACCTACCAAAGCTGTGCATTTGTGAAAACTAGAGACCTAGGGGAATCCAGGATGGGGTGACTTGTGGGGCTCTGACCAGGTTCTGTTACCCAGAATCCTTTGTAAACCTCAAAAAGTGGCTAAAAAAACAAGTTTTCGTCACATTTCGGTGACAG
Organism: Pleurodeles waltl; assembly: GCF_031143425.1. Classification (NCBI taxonomy): domain Eukaryota; kingdom Metazoa; phylum Chordata; class Amphibia; order Caudata; family Salamandridae; genus Pleurodeles; species Pleurodeles waltl. The sequence goes on from NC_090437.1 coordinate 733,131,413, forward strand.
AAAGTTCTGAAATCTGAGAGGAGCCACAAATTTCCTTCCACCCAGCGTTCCCTCAAGTCTCCCGATAAAAATGATACCTCACTTGTGTGGGTAGGCCTAGCGCCCGCGACAGGAAATGCCCCAAAACACAAGGTGGACACATCACATTTTTTGACAGAATACAGAGCTGTTTTTTGCAAAGTGCCTACCTGTAGATTTTGGCCTCTAGCTCAGCCGGCACATAGGGAAACCTACCAAACCCATGCATTTTTGAAAACTAGAGACCTAGGGAAATCCAAGATGGGGTGACTTGTGGGGCTCTGACCAGGTTCTGTAACCCAAAATCCTTTGCAAACCTCAAAAAGTGGCTAAAAAAACAAGATTTCCTCACATTTCGGTGACAGAAAGTTCTGGAATGTGAGAGGAGCCACAAATTTCCTTCCACCCAGCGTTCCCCCAAGTCTCCCGATAAAAATGATACCTCACTTGTGTGGGTAGGCCTAGCGCCCGCGACAGGAAATGCCCCAAAACACAACGTGGACACATCACATTTTTTGACAGAATACAGAGCTGTTTTTTGCAAAGTGCCTACCTGTAGATTTTGGCCTCTAGCTCAGCCGGCACATAGGGAAACCTACCAAACCCATGCATTTTTGAAAACTAGAGACCTAGGGAAGTCCAAGATGGGGTGACTTGTGGGGCTCTGACCAGGTTCTGTTACCCAGAATCCTTTGCAAACCTCAAAAAGTGGCTAAAAAAACAAGTTTTCCTCACATTTCGGTGACAGAAAGTTCTGGAATGTGAGAGGAGCCACAAATTTTCTTTCCACCCAGCGTTCCCCCAAGTCTCCCGATAAAAATGGTACCTCACTTGTGTGGGTAGGCCTAGCGACCGCGACAGGAAATGCCCCAAAACACAACGTGGACACATCAAATTTTTTGACAGAATACAGAGCTGTTTTTTGCAAAGTGCCTACCTGTAGATTTTGGCCTCTAGCTCAGCCGGCACATAGGGAAACCTACCAAACCCATGCATTTTTGAAAACTAGAGCCCTAGGGAAATCCAAGATGGGGTGACTTGTGGGGCTCTGACCAGGTTCTGTAACCCAGAATCCTTTGCAAACCTCAAAAAGGGGCTAAAAAAACAAGATTTCCTCACATTTCGGTGACAGAAAGTTCTGGAATGTGAGAGGAGCCACAAATTTCCTTCCACCCAGCGTTCCCCCAAGTCTCCCAATAAAAATGATACCTCACTTGTGTGGGTAGGCCTAGCGCCCGCGACAGGAAATGCCCCAAAACACAACGTGGACACATCACATTTTTTGACAGAATACAGAGCTGTTTTTTGCAAAGTGCCTACCTGTAGATTTTGGCCTCTAGCTCAGCCGGCACATAGGGAAACCTACCAAACCCATGCATTTTTGAAAACTAGAGACCTAGGGAAGTCCAAGATGGGGTGACTTGTGGGGCTCTGACCAGGTTCTGTTACCCAGAATCCTTTGCAAACCTCAAAAAGTGGCTAAAAAAACAAGTTTTCCTCACATTTCGGTGACAGAAAGTTCTGGAATGTGAGAGGAGCCACAAATTTCCTTCCACCCAGCGTTCCCCCAAGTCTCCCGATAAAAATGGTACCTCACTTGTGTGGGTAGGCCTAGCGCCCGCGACAGGAAATGCCCCAAAACACAACGTGGACACATCAAATTTTTTGACAGAATACAGAGCTTCTTTTTTGCAAAGTGCCTACCTGTAGATTTTGGCCTCTAGCTCAGCCGGCACATAAGGAAACCTACCAAACCTGTGCATTTTTGAAAACTAGAGACCTAGGGGAATCCAGGATGGGGTGACTTGTGGGGCTCTGACCAGGTTCTGTTACCCAGAATCCTTTGCAAACCTCAAAAAGTGGCTAAAAAAACAAGTTTTCCTCACATTTCGGTGACAGAAAGTTCTGAAATCTGAGAGGAGCCACAAATTTCCTTCCACCCAGCGTTCCCCCAAGTCTCCCGATAAAAATGATACCTCACTTGTGTGGGTAGGCCTAGCGCCCGCGACAGGAAATGCCCCAAAACACAACGTGGACACATCACATTTTTTGACAGAATACAGAGCTGTTTTTTGCAAAGTGCCTACCTGTAGATTTTGGCCTCTAGCTCAGCCGGCACATAGGGAAACCTACCAAACCCATGCATTTTTGAAAACTAGAGCCCTAGGGAAATCCAAGATGGGGTGACTTGTGGGGCTCTGACCAGGTTCTGTAACCCAGAATCCTTTGCAAACCTCAAAAAGGGGCTAAAAAAACAAGATTTCCTCACATTTCGGTGACAGAAAGTTCTGGAATTTGAGAGGAGCCACAAATTTCCTTCCACCCAGCGTTCCCCCAAGTCTCCCGATAAAAATGATACCTCACTTGTGTGGGTAGGCCTAGCGCCCGCGACAGGAAATGCCCCAAAACACAACGTGGACACATCACATTTTTTGACAGAATACAGAGCTGTTTTTTGCAAAGTGCCTACCTGTAGATTTTGGCCTCTAGCTCAGCCGGCACATAGGGAAACCTACCAAACCCATGCATTTTTGAAAACTAGAGACCTAGGGAAGTCCAAGATGGGGTGACTTGTGGGGCTCTGACCAGGTTCTGTTACCCAGAATCCTTTGCAAACCTCAAAAAGTGGCTAAAAAAACAAGTTTTCCTCACATTTCGGTGACAGAAAGTTCTGGAATGTGAGAGGAGCCACAAATTTCCTTCCACCCAGCGTTCCCCCAAGTCTCCCGATAAAAATGGTACCTCACTTGTGTGGGTAGGCCTAGTGCCCGCGACAGGAAATGCCCCAAAACACAACGTGGACACATCACATTTTTTGACAGAATACAGAGCTGTTTTTTGCAAAGTGCTTACCTGTAGATTTTGGCCTCTAGCTCAGCCGGCCCATAGGGAAACCTACCAAACTCATGCATTTTTGAAAACTAGAGACCTAGGGAAGTCCAAGATGGGGTGACTTGTGGGGCTCTGACCAGGTTCTGTTACCCAGAATCCTTTGCAAACCTCAAAAAGTGGCTAAAAAAACAAGTTTTCCTCACATTTCGGTGACAGAAAGTTCTGGAATGTGAGAGGAGCCACAAATTTCCTTCCACCCAGCGTTCCCCCAAGTCTCCCGATAAAAATGGTACCTCACTTGTGTGGGTAGGCCTAGCACCCGCGACAGGAAATGCCCCAAAACATAACGTGGACACATCACATTTTTTGACAGAATACAGAGCTGTTTTTTGCAAAGTGCCTACCTGTAGATTTTGGCCTCTAGCTCAGCCGGCACATAGGGAAACCTACCAAACCTGTGCATTTTTGAAAACTAGAGACCTAGGGGAATCCAGGATGGGGTGACTTGTGGGGCTCTGACCAGGTTCTGTAACCAAGAATCCTTTGCAAACCTCAAAAAGTGGCTAAAAAAACAAGATTTCCTCACATTTCGGTGACAGAAAGTTCTGGAATCTGAGAGGAGCCACAAATTTCCTTCCACCCAGCGTTCCCCCAAGTCTCCCGATAAAAATGATACCTCACTTGTGTTTGTAGGCCTAGCGCCCGCGACAGGAAATGCCCCAAAACACAACGTGGACACATCACATTTTTTGACAGAATACAGAGCTGTTTTTTGCAAAGTGCCTACCTGTAGATTTTGGCCTCTAGCTCAGCCGGCACATACGGAAACCTACCAACCCCATGCATGTTTTAAAACTAGAGACCTAGGGAAATCCAAGATGGGGTGACTTGTGGGGCTCTGACCAGGTTCTGTTATCCAGAATCCTTTGCAAACCTCAAAAAGTGTCTAAAAAAACAAGTTTTCCTCACATTTCGGTGACACAAAGTTCTGGAATCTGAGAGGAGCCACAAATTTCCTTCCACCCAGCGTTCCTCCAAGTCTCCCGATAAAAATGATACCTCACTTGTGTGGGTAGGCCTAGCGCCCGCAACAGGAAATGCCCCAAAACACAACGTGGACACATCACATTTTTTGACAGAATACAGAGCTGTTTTCTGCAAAGTGCCTACCTGTAGATTTTGGCCTCTAGCTCAGCCGGCACATAGGGAAACCTACCAAACCTGTCCATTTTTTAAAACTAGAGACCTAGGGGATCCAAGATGGGGTGACTTGTGGGACTCTGACCAGGTTCTGTAACCCAGAATCCTTTGCAAACCTCAAAAAGTGGCTAAAAAAACAAGATTTCCTCACATTTCGGTGACAGAAAGTTCTGGAATGTGAGAGGAGCCACAAATTTTCTTCCTCCCAGCGTTCCCCCAAGTCTCCCGATAAAAATGGTACCTCACTTGTGTGGGTAGGCCTAGCGCCCGCGACAGGAAATGCCCCAAAACATAACGTGGACACATCACATTTTTTGACAGAATACAGAGCTGTTTTTTGCAAAGTGCCTACCTGTAGATTTTGGCCTCTAGCTCAGCCGGCACATAGGGAAACCTACCAAACCTGTGAATTTTTTAAAACTAGAGACCTAGGGGATCCAAGATGGGGTGACTTGTGGGGCTCTGACCAGGTTCTGTAACCCAGAATCCTTTGCAAACCTCAAAAAGTGGCTAAAAAAACAAGATTTCCTCACATTTCGGTGACAGAAAGTTCTGGAATCTGAGAGGAGCCACAAATTTCCTTCCACCCAGCGTTCCCCCAAGTCTCCCGATAAAAATGATACCTCACTTGTGTGGGTAGGCCTAGCGCCCGCGACAGGAAATGCCCCAAAACACAACGTGGACACATCACATTTTTTGACAGAATACAGAGCTGTTTTTTGCAAAGTGCCTACCTGTAGATTTTGGCCTCTAGCTCAGCCGGCACATAGGGAAACCTACCAAACCTGTGCATTTTTTAAAACTAGAGACCTAGGGGATCCAAGATGGGGTGACTTGTGGGGCTCTGACCAGGTTCTGTAACCCAGAATCCTTTGCAAACCTCAAAAAGTGGCAAAAAAATAAGATTTCCTCACATTTCGGTGACAGAAAGTTCTGGAATGTGAGAGGAGCCACAAATTTCCTTCCACCCAGCGTTCCCCCAAGTCTCCCGATAAAAATGATACCTCACTTGTGTGGGTAGGCCTAGCGCCCGCGACAGGAAATGCCCCAAAACACAACGTGGACACATCACATTTTTTGACAGAATACAGAGCTGTTTTTTGCAAAGTGCCTACCTGTAGATTTTGGCCTCTAGCTCAGCCGGCACATAGGGAAACCTACCAAACCCATGCATTTTTGAAAACTAGAGACCTAGGGAAGTCCAAGATGGGGTGACTTGTGGGGCTCTGACCAGGTTCTGTTACCCAGAATCCTTTGCAAACCTCAAAAAGTGGCTAAAAAAACAAGATTTCCTCACATTTCGGTGACAGAAAGTTCTGGAATGTGAGAGGAGCCACAAATTTCCTTCCACCCAGCGTTCCCCCAAGTCTCCCGATAAAAATGGTACCTCACTTGTGTGGGTAGGCAGAGCGCCCGCGACAGGAAATGCCCCAAAACACAACGTGGACACATCAAATTTTTTGACAGAATACAGAGCTTCTTTTTTGCAAAGTGCCTACCTGTAGATTTTGGCCTCTAGCTCAGCCGGCACATAAGGAAACCTACCACACCTGTGCATTTTTTAAAACTAGAGACCTAGGGGAATCCAGGATGGGGTGACTTGTGGGGCTCTGACCAGGTTCTGTTACCCAGAATCCTTTGCAAACCTCAAAAAGTGGCAAAAAAACAAGTTTTCGTCACATTTCGGTGACAGAAAGTTCTGAAATCGGAGAGGAGCCACAAATTTCCTTCCACCCAGCGTTCCCCCAAGTCTCCCGATAAAAATGATACCTCACTTGTGTGGGTAGGCCTAGCGCCCGCGACAGGAAATGCCCCAAAACACAACGTGGACACATCTCATTTTTTGACAGAATACAGAGCAGTTTTTTGCAAAGTGCCTACCTGTAGATTTTGGCCTCTAGCTCAGCCGGCACATAGGGAAACCTACCAAACCCATGCATTTTTTAAAACTAGAGACCTAGGGAAATCCAAGATGGGGTGACTTGTGGGGCTCTGACCAGGTTCTGTAACCCAGAATCCTTTGCAAACCTCAAAAAGTGGCTAAAAAAACAAGATTTCCTCACATTTCGGTGACAGAAAGTTCTGGAATGTGAGAGGAGCCACAAATTTCCTTCCACCCAGCGTTCCCCCAAGTCTCCCGATAAAAATGGTACCTCACTTGTGTGGGTAGGCCTAGCGCCCGCGACAGGAAATGCCCCAAAACATAACGTGGACACATCACATTTTTTGACAGAATACAGAGCTGTTTTTTGCAAAGTGCCTACCTGTAGATTTTGGCCTCTAGCTCAGCCGGCACATAGGGAAACCTACCAAACCTGTGCATTTTTTAAAACTAGAGACCTAGGGGATCCAAGATGGGGTGACTTGTGGGGCTCTGACCAGGTTCTGTAACCCAGAATCCTTTGCAAACCTCAAAAAGTGGCTAAAAAAACAAGATTTCCTCACATTTCGGTGACAGAAAGTTCTGGAATGTGAGAGGAGCCACAAATTTCCTTCCACCCAGCGTTCCCCCAAGTCTCCCGATAAAAATGATACCTCACTTGTGTGGGTAGGCCTAGCGCCCGCGACAGGAAATGCCCCAAAACACAACGTGGACACATCACATTTTTTGACAGAATACAGAGCTGTTTTTTGCAAAGTGCTTACCTGTAGATTTTGGCCTCTAGCTCAGCCGGCACATAGGGAAACCTACCAAACCCATGCATTTTTGAAAACTAGAGACCTAGGGAAGTCTAAGATGGGGTGACTTGTGGGGCTCTGACCAGGTTCTGTTACCCAGAATCCTTTGCAAACCTCAAAAAGTGGCTAAAAAAACAAGATTTCCTCACATTTCGGTAACAGAAAGTTCTGGAATGTGAGAGGAGCCACAAATTTCCTTCCACCCAGCGTTCCCCCAAGTCTCCCGATAAAAATGGTACCTCACTTGTGTGGGTAGGCCTAGCGCCCGCGACAGGAAATGCCCCAAAACACAACGTGGACACATCAAATTTTTTGACAGAATACAGAGCTGTTTTTTGCAAAGTGCCTACCTGTAGATTTTGGCCTCTAGCTCAGCCGGCACATAGGGAAACCTACCAAACCCATGCATTTTTGAAAACTAGAGACCTAGGGAAGTCCAAGATGGGGTGACTTGTGGGGCTCTGACCAGGTTCTGTTACCCAGAATCCTTTGCAAACCTCAAAAAGTGGCTAAAAAAACAAGTTTTCCTCACATTTCGGTGACAGTAAGTTCTGGAATGTGAGAGGAGCCACAAATTTCCTTCCACCCAGCGTTCCCCCAAGTCTCCCGATAAAAATGGTACCTCACTTGTGTGGGTAGGCCTAGCGCCCGCGACAGGAAATGCCCCAAAACACAACGTGGACACATCACATTTTTTGACAGAATACAGAGCTGTTTTTTGCAAAGTGCCTACCTGTAGATTTTGGCCTCTAGCTTAGCCGGCACATAGGGAAACCTACCAAACCTGTGCATTTTTTAAAACTAGAGACCTAAGGGATCCAAGATGGGGTGACTTGTGGGGCTCTGACCAGGTTCTGTAACCCAGAATCCTTTGCAAACCTCAAAAAGTGGCTAAAAAAACAAGATTTCCGCACATTTCGGTGACAGAAAGTTCTGGAATCTGAGAGGAGCCACAAATTTCCTTCCACCCAGCGTTCCCCCAAGTCTCCCGATAAAAATGATACCTCACTTGTGTGGGTAGGCCTAGCGCCCGCGACAGGAAATGCCCCAAAACACAACGTGGACACATCACATTTTTTGACAGAATACAGAGCTGTTTTTTGCAAAGTGCCTACCTGTAGATTTTGGCCTCTAGCTCAGCTGGCACATACGGAAACCTACCAACCCCATGCATTTTTGAAAACTAGAGACCTTGGGAAATCCAAGATGGGGTGACTTGTGGGGCTCTGACCAGGTTCTGTTATCCAGAATCCTTTGCAAACCTCAAAAAGTGGCTAAAAAAACAAGTTTTCCTCACATTTCGGTGACAGAAAGTTCTGGAATCTGAGAGGAGCCACAAATTTCCTTCCACCCAGCGTTCCTCCAAGTCTCCCGATAAAAATGATACCTCACTTGTGTGGGTAGGCCTAGCGCCCGCAACAGGAAATGCCCCAAAACACAACGTGGACACATCACATTTTTTGACAGAATACAGAGCTGTTTTCTGCAAAGTGCCTACCTGTAGATTTTGGCCTCTAGCTCAGCCGGCACATAGGGAAACCTACCAAACCTGTGCATTTTTGAAAACTAGAGACCTAGGGGAATCCAGGATGGGGTGACTTGTGGGGCTCTGACCAGGTTCTGTAACCCAGAATCCTTTGCAAACCTCAAAAAGTGGCTAAAAAAACAAGATTTCCTCACATTTCGGTGACAGAAAGTTCTGGAATCTGAGAGGAGCCACAAATTTCCTTCCACCCAGCGTTCCCCCAAGTCTCCCGATAAAAATGGTACCTCACTTGTGTGGGTAGGCCTAGCGCCCGCGACAGGAAATGCCCCAAAACACAACGTGGACACATCACATTTTTTGACAGAATACAGAGCTGTTTTTTGCAAAGTGCCTACCTGTATATTTTGGCCTCTAGCTCAGCCGGCACATAGGGAAACCTACCAAACCCATGCATTTTTGAAAACTAGAGACCTAGGGAAGTCCAAGATGGGGTGACTTGTGGGGCTCTGACCAGGTTCTGTAACCCAGAATCCTTTGCAAACCTCAAAAAGGGGCTAAAAAAACAAGATTTCCTCACATTTCGGTGACAGAAAGTTCTGGAATGTGAGAGGAGCCACAAATTTCCTTCCATCCAGCGTTCCCCCAAGTCTCCCGATAAAAATGATACCTCACTTGTGTGGGTAGGCCTAGCGCCCGCGACAGGAAATGCCCCAAAATACAACGTGGACACATCACATTTTTTGACAGAATACAGAGCTGTTTTTTGCAAAGTGCCTACCTGTAGATTTTGGCCTCTAGCTCAGCCGGCACATAGGGAAACCTACCAAACCCATGCATTTTTGAAAACTAGAGACCTAGGGAAGTCCAAGATGGGGTGACTTGTGGGGCTCTGACCAGGTTCTGTTACCCAGAATCCTTTGCAAACCTCAAAAAGTGGCTAAAAAAATAAGTTTTCCTCACATTTCGGTGACAGAAAGTTCTGGAATATGAGAGGAGCCACAAATTTCCTTCCACCCAGCGTTCCCCCAAGTCTCCCGATAAAAATGGTACCTCACTTGTGTGGGTAGGCCTAGCGCCCGCGACAGGAAATGCCCCAAAACACAACGTGGACACATCACATTTTTTGATAGAATACAGAGCTTCTTTTTTGCAAAGTGCCTACCTGTAGATTTTGGCCTCTAGCTCAGCCGGCAAATAGGGAAACCTACCAAACCTGTGCATTTTTGAAAACTAGAGACCTAGGGGAATCCAGGATGGGGTGACTTGTGGGGCTCTGACCAGCTTCTGTTACCCAGAATCCTTTGCAAACCTCAAAAAGTGGCTAAAAAAACAAGTTTTCCTCACATTTCGGTGACAGAAAGTTCTGAAATCTGAGAGGAGCCACAAATTTCCTTCCACCCAGCGTTCCCCCAAGTCTCCCGATAAAAATGATACCTCACTTGTGTGGGTAGGCCTAGCGCCCGCGACAGGAAATGCCCCAAAACACAACGTGGACACATCACATTTTTTGACAGAATACAGAGCTGTTTTTTGCAAAGTGCTTACCTGTAGATTTTGGCCTCTAGCTCAGCCGGCCCATAGGGAAACCTACCAAACTCATGCATTTTTTAAAACTAGAGACCTAGGGAAGTCCAAGATGGGGTGACTTGTGGGGCTCTGACCAGGTTCTGTTACCCAGAATCCTTTGCAAACCTCAAAAAGTGGCTAAAAAAACAAGTTTTCCTCACATTTCGGTGACAGAAAGTTCTGGAATGTGAGAGGAGCCACAAATTTCCTTCCACCCAGCGTTCCCCCAAGTCTCCCGATAAAAATGGTACCTCACTTGTGTGGGTAGGCCTAGCGCCCGCGACAGGAAATGCCCCAAAACATAACGTGGACACATCACATTTTTTGACAGAATACAGAGCTGTTTTTTGCAAAGTGCCTACCTGTAGATTTTGGCCTCTTGCTCAGCCGGCACATAGGGAAACCTACCAAACCTGTGCATTTTTGAAAACTAGAGACCTAGGTGAATCCAGGATGGGGTGACTTGTGGGGCTCTGACCAGGTTCTGTAACCCAGAATCCTTTGCAAACCTCAAAAAGTGGCTAAAAAAACAAGATTTCCTCACATTTCGGTGACAGAAAGTTCTGGAATCTGAGAGGAGCCACAAATTTCCTTCCACCCAGCGTTCCCCCAAGTCTCCCGATAAAAATGATACCTCACTTGTGTGGGTAGGCCTAGCGCCCGCGACAGGAAATGCCCCAAAACACAACGTGGACACATCACATTTTTTGACAGAATACAGAGCTGTTTTTTGCAAAGTGCCTACCTGTAGATTTTGGCCTCTAGCTCAGCCGGCACATACGGAAACCTACCAACCCCATGCATGTTTTAAAACTAGAGACCTAGGGAAATCCAAGATGGGGTGACTTGTGGGGCTCTGACCAGGTTCTGTTATCCAGAATCCTTTGCAAACCTCAAAAAGTGGCTAAAAAAACAAGTTTTCCTCACATTTCGGTGACAGAAAGTTCTGGAATCTGAGAGGAGCCACAAATTTCCTTCCACCCAGCGTTCCTCCAAGTCTCCCGATAAAAATGATACCTCACTTGTGTGGGTAGGCCTAGCGCCCGCAACAGGAAATGCCCCAAAACACAACGTGGACACATCACATTTTTTGACAGAATACAGAGCTGTTTTCTGCAAAGTGCCTACCTGTAGATTTTGGCCTCTAGCTCAGCCGGCACATAGGGAAACCTACCAAACCTGTGCATTTTTTAAAACTAGAGACCTAGGGGATCCAAGATGGGGTGACTTGTGGGACTCTGACCAGGTTCTGTAACCCAGAATCCTTTGCAAACCTCAAAAAGTGGCTAAAAAAACAAGATTTCCTCACATTTCGGTGACAGAAAGTTCTGGAATGTGAGAGGAGCCACAAATTTTCTTCCACCCAGCGTTCCCCCAAGTCTCCCGATAAAAATGGTACCTCACTTGTGTGGGTAGGCCTAGCGCCCGCGACAGGAAATGCCCCAAAACATAACGTGGACACATCACATTTTTTGACAGAATACAGAGCTGTTTTTTGCAAAGTGCCTACCTGTAGATTTTGGCCTCTAGCTCAGCCGGCACATAGGGAAACCTACCAAACCTGTGCATTTTTTAAAACTAGAGACCTAGGGGATCCAAGATGGGGTGACTTGTGGGGCTCTGACCAGGTTCTGTAACCCAGAATCCTTTGCAAACCTCAAAAAGTGGCTAAAAAAACAAGATTTCCTCACATTTCGGTGACAGAAAGTTCTGGAATCTGAGAGGAGCCACAAATTTCCTTCCACCCAGCGTTCCCCCAAGTCTCCCGATAAAAATGATACCTCACTTGTGTGGGTAGGCCTAGCGCCCGCGACAGGAAATGCCCCAAAACACAACGTGGACACATCACATTTTTTGACAGAATACAGAGCTGTTTTTTGCAAAGTGCCTACCTGTAGATTTTGGCCTCTAGCTCAGCCGGCACATAGGGAAACCTACCAAACCTGTGCATTTTTTAAAACTAGAGACCTAGGGGATCCAAGATGGGATGACTTGTGGGGCTCTGACCAGGTTCTGTAACCCAGAATCCTTTGCAAACCTCAAAAAGTGGCTAAAAAAACAAGATTTCCTCACATTTCGGTGACAGAAAGTTCTGGAATCTGAGAGGAGCCACAAATTTCCTTCCACCCAGCGTTCCCCCAAGTCTCCCGATAAAAATGATACCTCACTTGTGTGGGTAGGCCTAGCGCCCGCGACAGGAAATGCCCCAAAACACAACGTGGACACATCACATTTTTTGACAGAATACAGAGCTGTTTTTTGCAAAGTGCCTACCTGTAGATTTTGGCCTCTAGCTCAGCCGGCACATAGGGAAACCTACCAAACCCATGCATTTTTGAAAACTAGAGACCTAGGGAAGTCCAAGATGGGGTGACTTGTGGGGCTCTGACCAGGTTCTGTTACCCAGAATCCTTTGCAAACCTCAAAAAGTGGCTAAAAAAACAAGATTTCCTCACATTTCGGTGACAGAAAATTCTGGAATGTGAGAGGAGCCACAAATTTCCTTCCACCCAGCGTTCCCCCAAGTCTCCCGATAAAAATGGTACCTCACTTGTGTGGGTAGGCCTAGCGCCCGCAACAGGAAATGCCCCAAAACACAACGTGGACACATCAAATTTTTTGACAGAATACAGAGCTTCTTTTTTGCAAAGTGCCTACCTGTAGATTTTGGCCTCTAGCTCAGCCGGCACATAAGGAAACCTACCAAACCTGTGCATTTTTTAAAACTAGAGACCTAGGGGAATCCAGGATGGGGTGACTTGTGGGGCTCTGACCAGGTTCTGTTACCCAGAATCCTTTGCAAACCTCAAAAAGTGGCAAAAAAAAACAAGTTTTCGTCACATTTCGGTGACAGAAAGTTCTGAAATCGGAGAGGAGCCACAAATTTCCTTCCACCCAGCGTTCCCCCAAGTCTCCCGATAAAAATGATACCTCACTTGTGTGGGTAGGCCTAGCGCCCGCGACAGGTAATGCCCCAAAACACAACGTGGACACATCACATTTTTTGACAGAATACAGAGCTGTTTTTTGCAAAGTGCCTACCTGTAGATTTTGGCCTCTAGCTCAGCCGGCACATAGGGAAACCTACCAAACCCATGCATTTTTGAAAACTAGAGACCTAGGGAAATCCAAGATGGGGTGACTTGTGGGGCTCTGACCAGGTTCTGTAACCCAGAATCCTTTGCAAACCTCAAAAAGTGGCTAAAAAAACAAGATTTCCTCACATTTCGGTGACAGAAAGTTCTGGAATGTGAGAGGAGCCACAAATTTCCTTCCACCCAGCGTTCCCCCAAGTCTCCCGATAAAAATGATACCTCACTTGTGTGGGTAGGCCTAGCGCCCGCGACAGGAAATGCCCCAAAACACAACGTGGACACATCACATTTTTTGACAGAATACAGAGCTGTTTTTTGCAAAGTGCTTACCTGTAGATTTTGGCCTCTAGCTCAGCCGGCACATAGGGAAACCTACCAAACCCATGCATTTTTGAAAACTAGAGACCTAGGGAAGTCCAAGATGGGGTGACTTGTGGGGCTCTGACCAGGTTCTGTTACCCAGAATCCTTTGCAAACCTCAAAAAGTGGCTAAAAAAACAAGATTTCCTCACATTTCGGTGACAGAAAGTTCTGGAATGTGAGAGGAGCCACAAATTTCCTTCCACCCAGCGTTCCCCCAAGTCTCCCGATAAAAATGGTACCTCACTTGTGTGGGTAGGCCTAGCGCCCGCGACAGGAAATGCCCCAAAACACAACGTGGACACATCAAATTTTTTGACAGAATACAGAGCTGTTTTTTGCAAAGTGCCTACCTGTAGATTTTGGCCTCTAGCTCAGCCGGCACATAGGGAAACCTACCAAACCCATGCATTTTTGAAAACTAGAGACCTAGGGAAGTCCAAGATGGGGTGACTTGTGGGGCTCTGACCAGGTTCTGTTACCCAGAATCCTTTGCAAACCTCAAAAAGTGGCTAAAAAAACAAGTTTTCCTCACATTTCGGTGACAGTAAGTTCTGGAATGTGAGAGGAGCCACAAATTTCCTTCCACCCAGCGTTCCCCCAAGTCTCCCGATAAAAATGGTACCTCACTTGTGTGGGTAGGCCTAGCGCCCGCGACAGGAAATGCCCCAAAACACAACGTGGACACATCACATTTTTTGACAGAATACAGAGCTGTTTTTTGCAAAGTGCCTACCTGTAGATTTTGGCCTCTAGCTTAGCCGGCACATAGGGAAACCTACCAAACCTGTGCATTTTTTAAAACTAGAGACCTAGGGGATCCAAGATGGGGTGACTTGTGGGGCTCTGACCAGGTTCTGTAACCCAGAATCCTTTGCAAACCTCAAAAAGTGGCTAAAAAAACAAGATTTCCTCACATTTCGGTGACAGAAAGTTCTGGAATCTGAGAGGAGCCACAAATTTCCTTCCACCCAGCGTTCCCCCAAGTCTCCCGATAAAAATGATACCTCACTTGTGTGGGTAGGCCTAGCGCCCGCGACAGGAAATGCCCCAAAACACAACGTGGACACATCACATTTTTTGACAGAATACAGAGCTGTTTTTTGCAAAGTGCCTACCTGTAGATTTTGGCCTCTAGCTCAGCCGGCACATACGGAAACCTACCAACCCCATGCATTTTTGAAAACTAGAGACCTTGGGAAATCCAAGATGGGGTGACTTGTGGGGCTCTGACCAGGTTCTGTTATCCAGAATCCTTTGCAAACCTCAAAAAGTGGCTAAAAAAACAAGTTTTCCTCACATTTCGGTGACAGAAAGTTCTGGAATCTGAGAGGAGCCACAAATTTCCTTCCACCCAGCGTTCCTCCAAGTCTCCCGATAAAAATGATACCTCACTTGTGTGGGTAGGCCTAGCGCCCGCAACAGGAAATGCCCCAAAACACAACGTGGACACATCACATTTTTTGACAGAATACAGAGCTGTTTTCTGCAAAGTGCCTACCTGTAGATTTTGGCCTCTAGCTCAGCCGGCACATAGGGAAACCTACCAAACCTGTGCATTTTTTAAAACTAGAGACCTAGGGGATCCAAGATGGGGTGACTTGTGGGGCTCTGACCAGGTTCTGTAACCCAGAATCCTTTGCAAACCTCAAAAAGTGGCTAAAAAAACAAGATTTCCTCACATTTCGGTGACAGAAAGTTCTGGAATGTGAGAGGAGCCACAAATTTCCTTCCACCCAGCGTTCCCCCAAGTCTCCCGATAAAAATGATACCTCACTTGTGTGGGTAGGCCTAGCGCCCGCGACAGGAAATGCCCCAAAACACAACGTGGACACATCACATTTTTTGACAGAATACAGAGCTGTTTTTTGCAAAGTGCCTACCTGTAGATTTTGGCCTCTAGCTCAGCCGGCACATAGGGAAACCTACCAAACCCATGCATTTTTGAAAACTAGAGACCTAGGGAAGTCCAAGATGGGGTGACTTGTGGGGCTCTGACCAGGTTCTGTTACCCAGAATCCTTTGCAAACCTCAAAAAGTGGCTAAAAAAACAAGTTTTCCTCACATTTCGGTGACATAAAGTTCTGGAATGTGAGAGGAGCCACAAATTTCCTTCCACCCAGCGTTCCCCCAAGTCTCCCGATAAAAATGGTACCTCACTTGTGTGGGTAGGCCTAGCGCCCGCGACAGGAAATGCCCCAAAACACAACGTGGACACATCACATTTTTTGATAGAATACAGAGCTTCTTTTTTGCAAAGTGCCTACCTGTAGATTTTGGCCTCTAGCTCAGCCGGCAAATAGGGAAACCTACCAAACCTGTGCATTTTTGAAAACTAGAGACCTAGGGGAATCCAGGATGGGGTGACTTGTGGGGCTCTGACCAGGTTCTGTTACCCAGAATCCTTTGCAAACCTCAAAAAGTAGCTAAAAAAACAAGTTTTCGTCACATTTAGGTGACAGAAAGTTCTGAAATCTGAGAGGAGCCACAAATTTCCTTCCACCCAGCGTTCCCCCAAGTCTCCCGATAAAAATGATACCTCACTTTTGTGGGTAGGCCTAGCGCCCGCGACAGGAAATGCCCCAAAACACAACGTGGGACACATCACATTTTTTGACAGAATACAGAGCTGTTTTTTGCAAAGTGCCTACCTGTAGATTTTGGCCTCTAGCTCAGCCGGCACATAGGGAAACCTACCAAACCTGTGCATTTTTTAAAACTAGAGACCTAGGGGATCCAAGATGGGGTGACTTGTGGGGCTCTGACCAGGTTCTGTAACCCAGAATCCTTTGCAAACCTCAAAAAGTGGCTAAAAAAACAAGATTTCCTCACATTTCGGTGACAGAAAGTTCTGGAATGTGAGAGGAGCCACAAATTTCCTTCCACCCAGCGTTCCCCCAAGTCTCCCGATAAAAATGGTACCTCACTTGTGTGGGTAGGCCTAGCGCCCGCGACAGGAAATGCCCCAAAACACAACGTGGACACATCACATTTTTTGACAGAATACAGAGCTGTTTTTTGCAAAGTGCCTACCTGTAGATTTTGGCCTCTAGCTTAGCCGGCACATAGGGAAACCTACCAAACCTGTGCATTTTTTAAAACTAGAGACCTAGGGGATCCAAGATGGGGTGACTTGTGGGGCTCTGACCAGGTTCTGTTACCCAGAATCCTTTGCAAACCTCAAAAAGTGGCTAAAAAAACAAGATTTCCTCACATTTCGGTGACAGAAAGTTCTGGAATGTGAGAGGAGCCACAAATTTCCTTCCACCCAGCGTTCCCCCAAGTCTCCCGATAAAAATGGTACCTCACTTGTGTGGGTAGGCCTAGCGCCCGCGACAGGAAATGCCCCAAAACACAACGTGGACACATCACATTTTTTGACAGAATACAGAGCTGTTTTTTGCAAAGTGCCTACCTGTAGATTTTGGCCTCTAGCTCAGCCGGCACATAGGGAAACCTACCAAACCCATGCATTTTTGAAAACTAGAGACCTAGGGAAGTCCAAGATGGGGTGACTTGTGGGGCTCTGACCAGGTTCTGTTACCCAGAATCCTTTGCAAACCTCAAAAAGTGGCTAAAAAAACAAGATTTCCTCACATTTCGGTGACAGAAAGTTCTGGAATGTGAGAGGAGCCACAAATTTCCTTCCACCCAGCGTTCCCCCAAGTCTCCCGATAAAAATGGTACCTCACTTGTGTGGGTAGGCCTAGCGCCCGCGACAGGAAATGCCCCAAAACACAACGTGGACACATCAAATTTTTTGACAGAATACAGAGCTTCTTTTTTGCAAAGTGCCTTCCTGTAGATTTTGGCCTCTAGCTCAGCCGGCACATAAGGAAACCTACCAAACCTGTGCATTTTTGAAAACTAGAGACCTAGGGGAATCCAGGATGGGGTGACTTGTGGGGCTCTGACCAGGTTCTGTTACCCAGAATCCTTTGCAAACCTCAAAAAGTGGCTAAAAAAACAAGTTTTCGTCACATTTCGGTGACAGAAAGTTCTGAAATCTGAGAGGAGCCACAAATTTCCTTCCACCCAGCGTTCCCCCAAGTCTCCCGATAAAAATGATACCTCACTTGTGTGGGTAGGCCTAGCGCCCGCGACAGGAAATGCCCCAAAACACAACGTGGACACATCACATTTTTTGACAGAATACAGAGCTGTTTTTTGCAAAGTGCCTACCTGTAGATTTTGGCCTCTAGCTCAGCCGGCACATAGGGAAACCTACCAAACCCATGCATTTTTGAAAACTAGAGACCTAGGGAAATCCAAGATGGGGTGACTTGTGGGGCTCTGACCAGGTTCTGTAACCCAGAATCCTTTGCAAACCTCAAAAAGTGGCTAAAAAAACAAGATTTCCTCACATTTCGGTTACAGAAAGTTCTGGAATGTGAGAGGAGCCACAAATTTCCTTCCACCCAGCGTTCCCCCCAGTCTCCCGATAAAAATGATACCTCACTTGTGTGGGTAGGCCTAGCGCCCGCGACAGGAAATGCCCCAAAACACAACGTGGACACATCACATTTTTTGACAGAATACAGAGCTGTTTTTTGCAAAGTGCCTACCTGTAGATTTTGGCCTCTAGCTCAGCCGGCACATAGGGAAACCTACCAAACCCATGCATTTTTGAAAACTAGAGACCTCGGGAAGTCCAAGATGGGGTGACTTGTGGGGCTCTGACCAGGTTCTGTTACCCAGAATCCTTTGCAAACCTCAAAAAGTGGCTAAAAAAACAAGTTTTCCTCACATTTCGGTGACAGAAAGTTCTGGAATGTGAGAGGAGCCACATATTTCCTTCCACCCAGCGTTCCATCAAAGTCTCCCGATAAAAATGGTACCTCACTTGTGTGGGTAGGCCTAGCGCCCGCGACAGGAAATGCCCCAAAACACAACGTGGACACATCACATTTTTTGATAGAATACAGAGCTTCTTTTTTGCAAAGTGCTTACCTGTAGATTTTGGCCTCTAGCTCAGCCGGCAAATAGGGAAACCTACCAAACCTGTGCATTTTTGAAAACTAGAGACCTAGGGGAATCCAGGATGGGGTGACTTGTGGGGCTCTGACCAGGTTCTGTTACCCAGAATCCTTTGCAAACCTCAAAAAGTGGCTAAAAAAACAAGTTTTCGTCACATTTCGGTGACAGAAAGTTCTGAAATCTGAGAGGAGCCACAAATTTCCTTCCACCCAGCGTTCCCCCAAGTCTCCCGATAAAAATGGTACCTCACTTGTGTGGGTAGGCCTAGCGCCCGCGACAGGAAATGCCCCAAAACATAACGTGGACACATCACATTTTTTGACAGAATACAGAGCTGTTTTTTGCAAAGTGCCTACCTGTAGATTTTGGCCTCTAGCTCAGCCGGCACATAGGGAAACCTACCAAACCTGTGCATTTTTTAAAACTAGAGACCTAGGGGATCCAAGATGGGGTGACTTGTGGGGCTCTGACCAGGTTCTGTAACCCAGAATCCTTTGCAAACCTCAAAAAGTGGCTAAAAAAACAAGATTTCCTCACATTTCGGTGACAGAAAGTTCTGGAATCTGAGAGGAGCCACAAATTTCCTTCCACCCAGCGTTCCCCCAAGTCTCCCGATAAAAATGATACCTCACTTGTGTGGGTAGGCCTAGCGCCCGCAACAGGAAATGCCCCAAAACACAACGTGGACACATCACATTTTTTGACAGAATACAGAGCTGTTTTTTGCAAAGTGCTTACCTGTAGATTTTGGCCTCTAGCTCAGCCGGCACATAGGGAAACCTACCAAACCTGTGCATTTTTTAAAACTAGAGACCTAGGGGATCCAAGATGGGGTGACTTGTGGGGCTCTGACCAGGGTCTGTTATCCAGAATCCTTTGCAAACCTCAAAAAGTGGCTAAAAAAACAAGATTTCCTCACATTTCGGTGACAGAAAGTTCTGGAATCTGAGAGGAGCCACAAATTTCCTTCCACCCAGCGTTCCCCCAAGTCTCCCGATAAAAATGATACCTCACTTGTTTGGGTAGGCCTAGCGCCCGCGACAGGAAATGCCCCAAAACACAACGTGGACACATCACATTTTTTGACAGAATACAGAGCTTCTTTTTTGCAAAGTGCCAACCTGTAGATTTTGGCCTCTAGCTTAGCAGGCACATAGGGAAACCTACCAAACCTGTGCATTTTTGAAAACTAGAGACCTAGGGGAATCCAGGATGGGGTGACTTGTGGGGCTCTGACCAGGTTCTGTTACCCAGAATCCTTTGCAAACCTCAAAAAGTGGCTAAAAAAACAAGTTTTCGTCACATTTCGGTGACAGAAAGTTCTGAAATCTGAGAGAAGCCACAAATTTCCTTCCACCCAGCGTTCCCCCAAGTCTCCCGATAAAAATGATACCTCACTTGTGTGGGTTGGCCTAGCGCCCGCAACAGGAAATGCCCCAAAACACAACGTGGACACATCACATTTTTTGACAGAATACAGAGCTGTTTTTTGCAAAGTGCCTACCTGTATATTTTGGCCTCTAGCTCAGCCGGCACATAGGGAAACCTACCAAACCTGTGCATTTTTTAAAACTAGAGACCTAGGGGATCCAAGATGGGGTGACTTGTGGGGCTCTGACCAGGTTCTGTAACCCAGAATCCTTTGCAAACCTCAAAAAGTGGCTAAAAAAACAAGATTTCCTCACATTTCGATGACAGAAAGTTCTGGAATGTGAGAGGAGCCACAAATTTCCTTCCACCCAGCGTTCCCCCAAGTCTCCCGATAAAAATGATACCTCACTTGTGTGGGTAGGCCTAGCGCTCGCGACAGGAAATGCCCCAAAACACAACGTGGACACATCACATTTTTTGACAGAATACAGAGCTGTTTTTTGCAAAGTGCCTACCTGTAGATTTTGGCCTCTAGCTCAGCCGGCACATAGGGAAACCTACCAAACCCATGCATTTTTGAAAACTAGAGACCTAGGGAAGTCCAAGATGGGGTGACTTGTGGGGCTCTGACCAGGTTCTGTTACCCAGAATCCTTTGCAAACCTCAAAAAGTGGCTAAAAAAACAAGTTTTCCTCACATTTCGGTGACAGAAAGTTCTGGAATGTGACAGGAGCCACAAATTTCCTTCCACCCAGCGTTCCCCCAAGTCTCCCGATAAAAATGGTACCTCACTTGTGTGGGTAGGCCTAGCGCCCGCGACAGGAAAGGCCCCAAAACACAACGTGGACACATCACATTTTTTGATAGAATACATAGCTTCTTTTTTGCAAAGTGCCTACCTGTAGATTTTGGCCTCTAGCTCAGCCGGCAAATAGGGAAACCTACCAAACCTGTGCATTTTTGAAAACAAGAGACCTAGGGGAATCCAGGATGGGGTGACTTGTGGGGCTCTGACCAGGTTCTGTTACCCAGAATCCTTTGCAAACCTCAAAAAGTGGCTAAAAAAACAAGTTTTCGTCACATTTAGGTGACAGAAAGTTCTGAAATCTGAGAGGAGCCACAAATTTCCTTCCACCCAGCGTTCCCCCAAGTCTCCCGATAAAAATGATACCTCACTTTTGTGGGTAGGCCTAGCGCCCGCGACAGGAAATGCCCCAAAACACAACGTGGACACATCACATTTTTTGACAGAATACAGAGCTGTTTTTTGCAAAGTGCCTACCTGTAGATTTTGGCCTCTAGCTCAGCCGGCACATAGGGAAACCTACCAAACCTGTGCATTTTTTAAACCTAGAGACCTAGGGGATCCAAGATAGGGTGACTTGTGGGGCTCTGACCAGGTTCTGTAACCCAGAATCCTTTGCAAACCTCAAAAAGTGGCTAAAAAAACAAGATTTCCTCACATTTCGGTGACAGAAAGTTCTGGAATGTGAGAGGAGCCACAAATTTCCTTCCACCCAGCGTTCCCTCAAGTCTCCCGATAAAAATGATACCTCACTTGTGTGGGTAGGCCTAGCGCCCGCGACAGGAAATGCCCCAAAACACAACGTGGACACATCACATTTTTTGACAGAATACAGAGCTGTTTTTTGCAAAGTGCCTACCTGTAGATTTTGGCCTCTAGCTCAGCCGGCACATACGGAAACCTACCAACCCCATGCATTTTTGAAAACTAGAGACCTAGGGAAATCCAAGATGGGGTGACTTGTGGGGCTCTGACCAGGTTCTGTTATCCAGAATCCTTTGCGAACCTCAAAAAGTGGCTAAAAAAACAAGTTTTCCTCACATTTCGGTGACAGAAAGTTCTGGAATCTGAGAGGAGCCACAAATTTCCTTCCACCCAGCGTTCCCCCAAGTCTCCCGATAAAAATGATACCTCACTTGTGTGGGTAGGCCTAGCGCCCGCGACAGGAAATGCCCCAAAACACAACGTGGACACATCACATTTTTTGACAGAATACAGAGCTGTTTTTTGCAAAGTGCCTACCTGTAGATTTTGGCCTCTAGCTCAGCCGGCACTTAGGGAAACCTACCAAACCCATGCATTTTTGAAAACTAGAGCCCTAGGGAAATCCAAGATGGGGTGACTTGTGGGGCTCTGACCAGGTTCTGTAACCCAGAATCCTTTGCAAACCTCAAAAAGTGGCTAAAAAAACAAGATTTCCTCACATTTCGGTGACAGAAAGTTCTGGAATGTGAGAGGAGCCACAAATTTCCTTCCACCCAGCGTTCCCCCAAGTCTCCCGATAAAAATGATACCTCACTTGTGTGGGTAGGCCTAGCGCCCGCGACAGGAAATGCCCCAAAACACAACGTGGACACATCACATTTTTTGACAGAATACAGAGCTGTTTTTTGCAAAGTGCCTACCTGTAGATTTTGGCCTCTAGCTCAGCCGGCACATACGGAAACCTACCAACCCCATGCATTTTTGAAATCTAGAGACCTAGGGAAATCCAAGATGGGGTGACTTGTGGGGCTCTGACCAGGTTCTGTTATCCAGAATCCTTTGCGAACCTCAAAAAGTGGCTAAAAAAACAAGTTTTCCTCACATTTCGGTGACAGAAAGTTCTGGAATCTGAGAGGAGCCACAAATTTCCTTCCACCCAGCGTTCCTCCAAGTCTCCCGATAAAAATGATACCTCACTTGTGTGGGTAGGCCTAGCGCCCGCAACAGGAAATGCCCCAAAACACAACGTGGACACATCACATTTTTTGACAGAATACAGAGCTGTTTTCTGCAAAGTGCCTACCTGTAGATTTTGGCCTCTAGCTCAGCCGGCACATAGGGAAACCTACCAAACCTGTGCATTTTTTAAAACTAGAGACCTAGGGGATCCAAGATGGGGTGACTTGTGGGGCTCTGACCAGGTTCTGTAACCCAGAATCCTTTGCAAACCTCAAAAAGTGGCTAAAAAAACAAGATTTCCTCACATTTCGGTGACAGAAAGTTCTGGAATGTGAGAGGAGCCACAAATTTCCTTCCACCCAGCGTTCCCCCAAGTCTCCCGATAAAAATGATACCTCACTTGTGTGGGTAGGCCTTGCGCCCGCGACAGGAAATGCCCCAAAACACAACGTGGACACATCACATTTTTTGACAGAATACAGAGCTGTTTTTTGCAAAGTGCTTACCTGTAGATTTTGGCCTCTAGCTCAGCCGGCACATAGGGAAACCTACCAAACCCATGCATTTTTGAAAACTAGAGACCTAGGGAAGTCCAAGATGGGGTGACTTGTGGGGCTCTGACCAGGTTCTGTTACCCAGAATCCTTTGCAAACCTCAAAAAGTGGCTAAAAAAACAAGTTTTCCTCACATTTCGGTGACAGAAAGTTCTGGAATGTGAGAGGAGCCACAAATTTCCTTCCACCCAGCGTTCCCCCAAGTCTCCCGATAAAAATGGTACCTCACTTGTGTGGGTAGGCCTATCGCCCGCGACAGGAAATGCCCCAAAACACAACGTGGACACATCAAATTTTTTGACAGAATACAGAGCTGTTTTTTGCAAAGTGCCTACCTGTAGATTTTGGCCTCTAGCTCAGCCGGCACATAGGGAAACCTACCAAACCCATGCATTTTTGAAAACTAGAGACCTAGGGAAGTCCAAGATGGGGTGACTTGTGGGGCTCTGACCAGGTTCTGTTACCCAGAATCCTTTGCAAACCTCAAAAAGTGGCTAAAAAAAACAAGTTTTCCTCACATTTCGGTGACAGAAAGTTCTGGAATGTGAGAGGAGCCACAAATTTCCTTCCACCCAGCGTTCCCCCAAGTCTCCCGATAAAAATGGTACCTCACTTGTGTGGGTAGGCCTAGCGCCCGCGACAGGAAATGCCCCAAAACACAACGTGGACACATCACATTTTTTGACAGAATACAGAGCTGTTTTTTGCAAAGTGCCTACCTGTAGATTTTGGCCTCTAGCTTAGCCGGCACATAGGGAAACCTACCAAACCTGTGCATTTTTTAAAACTAGAGACCTAGGGGATCCAAGATGGGGTGACTTGTGGGGCTCTGACCAGGTTCTGTAACCCAGAATCCTTTGCAAACCTCAAAAAGTGGCTAAAAAAACAAGATTTCCTCACATTTCGGTGACAGAAAGTTCTGGAATCTGAGAGGAGCCACAAATTTCCTTCCACCCAGCGTTCCCCCAAGTCTCCCGATAAAAATGATACCTCACTTGTGTGGGAAGGCCTAGCGCCCGCGACAGGAAATGCCCCAAAACACAACGTGGACACATCACATTTTTTGACAGAATACAGAGCTGTTTTTAGCAAAGTGCCTACCTGTAGATTTTGGCCTCTAGCTCAGCCGGCACATACGGAAACCTACCAACCCCATGCATTTTTGAAAACTAGAGACCTTGGGAAATCCAAGATGGGGTGACTTGTGGGGCTCTGACCAGGTTCTGTTATCCAGAATCCTTTGCAAACCTCAAAAAGTGGCTAAAAAAACAAGTTTTCCTCACATTTCGGTGACAGAAAGTTCTGGAATCTGAGAGGAGCCACAAATTTCCTTCCACCCAGCGTTCCCTCAAGTCTCCCGATAAAAATGATACCTCACTTGTGTGGGTAGGCCTAGCGCCCGCGACAGGAAATGCCCCAAAACACAACGTGGACACATCACATTTTTTGACAGAATACAGAGCTGTTTTTTGCAAAGTGCCTACCTGTAGATTTTGGCCTCTAGCTCAGCCGGCACATACGGAAACCTACCAACCCCATGCATTTTTGAAAACTAGAGACCTAGGGAAATCCAAGATGGGGTGACTTGTGGGGCTCTGACCAGGTTCTGTTATCCAGAATCCTTTGCGAACCTCAAAAAGTGGCTAAAAAAACAAGTTTTCCTCACATTTCGGTGACAGAAAGTTCTGGAATCTGAGAGGAGCCACAAATTTCCTTCCACCCAGCGTTCCCCCAAGTCTCCCGATAAAAATGATACCTCACTTGTGTGGGTAGGCCTAGCGCCCGCGACAGGAAATGCCCCAAAACACAACGTGGACACATCACATTTTTTGACAGAATACAGAGCTGTTTTTTGCAAAGTGCCTACCTGTAGATTTTGGCCTCTAGCTCAGCCGGCACATACGGAAACCTACCAACCCCATGCATTTTTGAAAACTAGAGACCTAGGGAAATCCAAGATGGGGTGACTTGTGGGGCTCTGACCAGGTTCTGTTATCCAGAATCCTTTGCGAACCTCAAAAAGTGGCTAAAAAAACAAGTTTTCCTCACATTTCGGTGACAGAAAGTTCTGGAATCTGAGAGGAGCCACAAATTTCCTTCCACCCAGCGTTCCCCCAAGTCTCCCGATAAAAATGATACCTCACTTGTGTGGGTAGGCCTAGCGCCCGCGACAGGAAATGCCCCAAAACACAACGTGGACACATCACATTTTTTGACAGAATACAGAGCTGTTTTTTGCAAAGTGCCTACCTGTAGATTTTGGCCTCTAGCTCAGCCGGCACTTAGGGAAACCTACCAAACCCATGCATTTTTGAAAACTAGAGCCCTAGGGAAATCCAAGATGGGGTGACTTGTGGGGCTCTGACCAGGTTCTGTAACCCAGAATCCTTTGCAAACCTCAAAAAGTGGCTAAAAAAACAAGATTTCCTCACATTTCGGTGACAGAAAGTTCTGGAATGTGAGAGGAGCCACAAATTTCCTTCCACCCAGCGTTCCCTCAAGTCTCCCGATAAAAATGATACCTCACTTGTGTGGGTAGGCCTAGCGCCCGCGACAGGAAATGCCCCAAAACACAACGTGGACACATCACATTTTTTGACAGAATACAGAGCTGTTTTTTGCAAAGTGCCTACCTGTAGATTTTGGCCTCTAGCTCAGCCGGCACATACGGAAACCTACCAACCCCATGCATTTTTGAAAACTAGAGACCTAGGGAAATCCAAGATGGGGTGACTTGTGGGGCTCTGACCAGGTTCTGTTATCCAGAATCCTTTGCGAACCTCAAAAAGTGGCTAAAAAAACAAGTTTCCTCACATTTCGGTGACAGAAAGTTCTGGAATCTGAGAGGAGCCACAAATTTCCTTCCACCCAGCGTTCCCCCAAGTCTCCCGATAAAAATGATACCTCACTTGTGTGGGTAGGCCTAGCGCCCGCGACAGGAAATGCCCCAAAACACAACGTGGACACATCACATTTTTTGACAGAATACAGAGCTGTTTTTTGCAAAGTGCCTACCTGTAGATTTTGGCCTCTAGCTCAGCCGGCACTTAGGGAAACCTACCAAACCCATGCATTTTTGAAAACTAGAGCCCTAGGGAAATCCAAGATGGGGTGACTTGTGGGGCTCTGACCAGGTTCTGTAACCCAGAATCCTTTGCAAACCTCAAAAAGTGGCTAAAAAAACAAGATTTCCTCACATTTCGGTGACAGAAAGTTCTGGAATGTGAGAGGAGCCACAAATTTCCTTCCACCCAGCGTTCCCCCAAGTCTCCCGATAAAAATGATACCTCACTTGTGTGGGTAGGCCTAGCGCCCGCGACAGGAAATGCCCCAAAACACAACGTGGACACATCACATTTTTTGACAGAATACAGAGCTGTTTTTTGCAAAGTGCCTACCTGTAGATTTTGGCCTCTAGCTCAGCCGGCACATACGGAAACCTACCAACCCCATGCATTTTTGAAATCTAGAGACCTAGGGAAATCCAAGATGGGGTGACTTGTGGGGCTCTGACCAGGTTCTGTTATCCAGAATCCTTTGCGAACCTCAAAAAGTGGCTAAAAAAACAAGTTTTCCTCACATTTCGGTGACAGAAAGTTCTGGAATCTGAGAGGAGCCACAAATTTCCTTCCACCCAGCGTTCCTCCAAGTCTCCCGATAAAAATGATACCTCACTTGTGTGGGTAGGCCTAGCGCCCGCAACAGGAAATGCCCCAAAACACAACGTGGACACATCACATTTTTTGACAGAATACAGAGCTGTTTTCTGCAAAGTGCCTACCTGTAGATTTTGGCCTCTAGCTCAGCCGGCACATAGGGAAACCTACCAAACCTGTGCATTTTTTAAAACTAGAGACCTAGGGGATCCAAGATGGGGTGACTTGTGGGGCTCTGACCAGGTTCTGTAACCCAGAATCCTTTGCAAACCTCAAAAAGTGGCTAAAAAAACAAGATTTCCTCACATTTCGGTGACAGAAAGTTCTGGAATGTGAGAGGAGCCACAAATTTCCTTCCACCCAGCGTTCCCCCAAGTCTCCCGATAAAAATGATACCTCACTTGTGTGGGTAGGCCTTGCGCCCGCGACAGGAAATGCCCCAAAACACAACGTGGACACATCACATTTTTTGACAGAATACAGAGCTGTTTTTTGCAAAGTGCTTACCTGTAGATTTTGGCCTCTAGCTCAGCCGGCACATAGGGAAACCTACCAAACCCATGCATTTTTGAAAACTAGAGACCTAGGGAAGTCCAAGATGGGGTGACTTGTGGGGCTCTGACCAGGTTCTGTTACCCAGAATCCTTTGCAAACCTCAAAAAGTGGCTAAAAAAACAAGTTTTCCTCACATTTCGGTGACAGAAAGTTCTGGAATGTGAGAGGAGCCACAAATTTCCTTCCACCCAGCGTTCCCCCAAGTCTCCCGATAAAAATGGTACCTCACTTGTGTGGGTAGGCCTATCGCCCGCGACAGGAAATGCCCCAAAACACAACGTGGACACATCAAATTTTTTGACAGAATACAGAGCTGTTTTTTGCAAAGTGCCTACCTGTAGATTTTGGCCTCTAGCTCAGCCGGCACATAGGGAAACCTACCAAACCCATGCATTTTTGAAAACTAGAGACCTAGGGAAGTCCAAGATGGGGTGACTTGTGGGCTCTGACCAGGTTCTGTTACCCAGAATCCTTTGCAAACCTCAAAAAGTGGCTAAAAAAAACAAGTTTTCCTCACATTTCGGTGACAGAAAGTTCTGGAATGTGAGAGGAGCCACAAATTTCCTTCCACCCAGCGTTCCCCCAAGTCTCCCGATAAAAATGGTACCTCACTTGTGTGGGTAGGCCTAGCGCCCGCGACAGGAAATGCCCCAAAACACAACGTGGACACATCACATTTTTTGACAGAATACAGAGCTGTTTTTTGCAAAGTGCCTACCTGTAGATTTTGGCCTCTAGCTTAGCCGGCACATAGGGAAACCTACCAAACCTGTGCATTTTTTAAAACTAGAGACCTAGGGGATCCAAGATGGGGTGACTTGTGGGGCTCTGACCAGGTTCTGTAACCCAGAATCCTTTGCAAACCTCAAAAAGTGGCTAAAAAAACAAGATTTCCTCACATTTCGGTGACAGAAAGTTCTGGAATCTGAGAGGAGCCACAAATTTCCTTCCACCCAGCGTTCCCCCAAGTCTCCCGATAAAAATGATACCTCACTTGTGTGGGAAGGCCTAGCGCCCGCGACAGGAAATGCCCCAAAACACAACGTGGACACATCACATTTTTTGACAGAATACAGAGCTGTTTTTAGCAAAGTGCCTACCTGTAGATTTTGGCCTCTAGCTCAGCCGGCACATACGGAAACCTACCAACCCCATGCATTTTTGAAAACTAGAGACCTTGGGAAATCCAAGATGGGGTGACTTGTGGGGCTCTGACCAGGTTCTGTTATCCAGAATCCTTTGCAAACCTCAAAAAGTGGCTAAAAAAACAAGTTTTCCTCACATTTCGGTGACAGAAAGTTCTGGAATCTGAGAGGAGCCACAAATTTCCTTCCACCCAGCGTTCCCTCAAGTCTCCCGATAAAATGATACCTCACTTGTGTGGGTAGGCCTAGCGCCCGCGACAGGAAATGCCCCAAAACACAACGTGGACACATCACATTTTTGACAGAATACAGAGCTGTTTTTTGCAAAGTGCCTACCTGTAGATTTTGGCCTCTAGCTCAGCCGGCACATAGGGAAACCTACCAAACCCATGCATTTTTTAAAACTAGAGACCTAGGGAAATCCAAGATGGGGTGACTTGTGGGGCTCTGACCATGTTCTGTAACCCAGAATCCTTTGCAAACCTCAAAAAGTGGCTAAAAAAACAAGATTTCCTCACATTTCGGTGACAGAAAGTTCTGGAATGTGAGAGGAGCCACAAATTTCCTTCCACCCAGCGTTCCCCCAAGTCTCCCGATAAAAATGATACCTCACTTGTGTGGGTAGGCCTAGCGCCCGCGACAGGAAATGCCCCAAAACACAACGTGGACACATCACATTTTTTGACAGAATACAGAGCTGTTTTTTGCAAAGTGCTTACCTGTAGATTTTGGCCTCTAGCTCAGCCGGCACATAGGGAAACCTACCAAACCCATGCATTTTTGAAAACTAGAGACCTAGGGAAGTCCAAGATGGGGTGACTTGTGGGGCTCTGACCAGGTTCTGTTACCCAGAATCCTTTGCAAACCTCAAAAAGTGGCTAAAAAAACAAGTTTTCCTCACATTTCGGTGACAGAAAGTTCTGGAATGTGAGAGGAGCCACAAATTTCCTTCCACCCAGCGTTCCCCCAAGTCTCCCGATAAAAATGGTACCTCACTTGTGTGGGTAGGCCTATCGCCCGCGACAGGAAATGCCCCAAAACACAACGTGGACACATCAAATTTTTTGACAGAATACAGAGCAGTTTTTTGCAAAGTGCCTACCTGTAGATTTTGGCCTCTAGCTCAGCCGGCACATAGGGAAACCTACCAAACCCATGCATTTTTGAAAACTAGAGACCTAGGGAAGTCCAAGATGGGGTGACTTGTGGGGCTCTGACCAGGTTCTGTTACCCAGAATCCTTTGCAAACCTCAAAAAGTGGCTAAAAAAAACAAGTTTTCCTCACATTTCGGTGACAGAAAGTTCTGGAATGTGAGAGGAGCCACAAATTTCCTTCCACCCAGCGTTCCCCCAAGTCTCCCGATAAAAATGGTACCTCACTTGTGTGGGTAAGCCTAGCGCCCGCGACAGGAAATGCCCCAAAACACAACGTGGACACATCACATTTTTTGACAGAATACAGAGCTGTTTTTGCAAAGTGCCTACCTGTAGATTTTGGCCTCTAGCTTAGCCGGCACATAGGGAAACCTACCAAACCTGTGCATTTTTTAAAACTAGAGACCTAGGGGATCCAAGATGGGGTGACTTGTGGGGCTCTGACCAGGTTCTGTAACCCAGAATCCTTTGCAAACCTCAAAAAGTGGCTAAAAAAACAAGATTTCCTCACATTTCGGTGACAGAAAGTTCTGGAATCTGAGAGGAGCCACAAATTTCCTTCCACCCAGCGTTCCCCCAAGTCTCCCAATAAAAATGATACCTCACTTGTGTGGGAAGGCCTAGCGCCCGCGACAGGAAATGCCCCAAAACACAACGTGGACACATCACATTTTTTGACAGAATACAGAGCTGTTTTTAGCAAAGTGCCTACCTGTAGATTTTGGCCTCTAGCTCAGCCGGCACATACGGAAACCTACCAACCCCATGCATTTTTGAAAACTAGAGACCTTGGGAAATCCAAGATGGGGTGACTTGTGGGGCTCTGACCAGGTTCTGTTATCCAGAATCCTTTGCAAACCTCAAAAAGTGGCTAAAAAAACAAGTTTTCCTCACATTTCGGTGACAGAAAGTTCTGGAATCTGAGAGGAGCCACAAATTTCCTTCCACCCAGCGTTCCCTCAAGTCTCCCGATAAAAATGATACCTCACTTGTGTGGGTAGGCCTAGCGCCCGCGACAGGAAATGCCCCAAAACACAACGTGGACACATCACATTTTTTGACAGAATACAGAGCTGTTTTTTGCAAAGTGCCTACCTGTAGATTTTGGCCTCTAGCTCAGCCGGCACATAGGGAAACCTACCAAACCCATGCATTTTTTAAAACTAGAGACCTAGGGAAATCCAAGATGGGGTGACTTGTGGGGCTCTGACCATGTTCTGTAACCCAGAATCCTTTACAAACCTCAAAAAGTGGATAAAAAAACAAGATTTCCTCACATTTCGGTGACAGAAAGTTCTGGAATGTGAGAGGAGCCACAAATTTCCTTCCACCCAGCGTTCCCCAAGTCTCCCGATAAAAATGATACCTCACTTGTGTGGGTAGGCCTAGCGCCCGCGACAGGAAATGCCCCAAAACACAACGTGGACACATCACATTTTTTGACAGAATACAGAGCTGTTTTTTGCAAAGTGCCTACCTGTAGATTTTGGCCTCTAGCTCAGCCGGCACATAGGGAAACCTACCAAACCCATGCATTTTTGAAAACTAGAGACCTAGGGAAGTCCAAGATGGGGTGACTTGTGGGGCTCTGACCAGGTTCTGTTACCCAGAATCCTTTGCAAACCTCAAAAAGTGGCTAAAAAAACAAGTTTTCCTCACATTTCGGTGACAGAAAGTTCTGGAATGTGAGAGGAGCCACAAATTTCCTTCCACCCAGCGTTCCCCCAAGTCTCCCGATAAAAATGGTACCTCACTTGTGTGGGTAGGCCTAGCGCCCGCGACAGGAAATGCCCCAAAACACAACGTGGACACATCACATTTTTTGATAGAATACAGAGCTTCTTTTTTGCAAAGTGCCTACCTGTAGATTTTGGCCTCTAGCTCAGCCGGCAAATAGGGAAACCTACCAAACCTGTGCATTTTTGAAAACTAGAGACCTAGGGGAATCCAGGATGGGGTGACTTGTGGGGCTCTGACCAGGTTCTGTTACCCAGAATCCTTTGCAAACCTCAAAAAGTGGCTAAAAAAACTAGTTTTCGTCACATTTAGGTGACAGAAAGTTCTGAAATCTGAGAGGAGCCACAAATTTCCTTCCACCCAGCGTTCCCCAAGTCTCCCGATAAAAATGATACCTCACTTTTGTGGGTAGGCCTAGCGCCCGCGACAGGAAATGCCCCAAAACACAACGTGGACACATCACATTTTTTGACAGAATACAGAGCTGTTTTTTGCAAAGTGCCTACCTGTAGATTTTGGCCTCTAGCTCAGCCGGCACATAGGGAAACCTACCAAACCTGTGCATTTTTTAAAAATAGAGACCTAGGGGATCCAAGATGGGGTGACTTGTGGGGCTCTGACCAGGTTCTGTAACCCAGAATCCTTTGCAAACCTCAAAAAGTGGCTAAAAAAAACAAGATTTCCTCACATTTCGGTGACAGAAAGTTCTGGAATGTGAGAGGAGCCACAAATTTCCTTCCACCCAGCGTTCCCCCAAGTCTCCCGATAAAAATGATACCTCACTTGTGTGGGTAGGCCTAGCGCCCGCGACAGGAAATGCCCCAAAACACAACGTGGACACATCACATTTTTTGACAGAATACAGAGCTGTTTTTTGCAAAGTGCCTACCTGTAGATTTTGGCCTCTAGCTCAGCCGGCACATAGGGAAACCTACCAAACCCATGCATTTTTTAAAACTAGAGACCTAGGGAAATCCAAGATGGGGTGACTTGTGGGGCTCTGACCATGTTCTGTAACCCAGAATCCTTTGCAAACCTCAAAAAGTGGCTAAAAAAACAAGATTTCCTCACATTTCGGTGACAGAAAGTTCTGGAATGTGAGAGGAGCCACAAATTTCCTTCCACCCAGCGTTCCCCCAAGTCTCCCGATAAAAATGATACCTCACTTGTGTGGGTAGGCCTAGCGCCCGCGACAGGAAATGCCCCAAAACACAACGTGGACACATCACATTTTTTGACAGAATACAGAGCTGTTTTTTGCAAAGTGCCTACCTGTAGATTTTGGCCTCTAGCTCAGCCGGCACATAGGGAAACCTACCAAACCCATGCATTTTTGAAAACTAGAGACCTAGGGAAGTCCAAGATGGGGTGACTTGTGGGGCTCTGACCAGGTTCTGTTACCCAGAATCCTTTGCAAACCTCAAAAAGTGGCTAAAAAAACAAGTTTTCCTCACATTTCGGTGACAGAAAGTTCTGGAATGTGAGAGGAGCCACAAATTTCCTTCCACCCAGCGTTCCCCCAAGTCTCCCGATAAAAATGGTACCTCACTTGTGTGGGTAGGCCTAGCGCCCGCGACAGGAAATGCCCCAAAACACAACGTGGACACATCACATTTTTTGATAGAATACAGAGCTTCTTTTTTGCAAAGTGCCTACCTGTAGATTTTGGCCTCTAGCTCAGCCGGCAAATAGGGAAACCTACCAAACCTGTGCATTTTTGAAAACTAGAGACCTAGGGGAATCCAGGATGGGGTGACTTGTGGGCTCTGACCAGGTTCTGTTACCCAGAATCCTTTGCAAACCTCAAAAAGTGGCTAAAAAAACTAGTTTTCGTCACATTTAGGTGACAGAAAGTTCTGAAATCTGAGAGGAGCCACAAATTTCCTTCCACCCAGCGTTCCCCCAAGTCTCCCGATAAAAATGATACCTCACTTTTGTGGGTAGGCCTAGCGCCCGCGACAGGAAATGCCCAAAACACAACGTGGACACATCACATTTTTTGACAGAATACAGAGCTGTTTTTTGCAAAGTGCCTACCTGTAGATTTTGGCCTCTAGCTCAGCCGGCACATAGGGAAACCTACCAAACCTGTGCATTTTTTAAAAATAGAGACCTAGGGGATCCAAGATGGGGTGACTTGTGGGGCTCTGACCAGGTTCTGTAACCCAGAATCCTTTGCAAACCTCAAAAAGTGGCTAAAAAAACAAGATTTCCTCACATTTCGGTGACAGAAAGTTCTGGAATGTGAGAGGAGCCACAAATTTCCTTCCACCCAGCGTTCCCCCAAGTCTCCCGATAAAAATGATACCTCACTTGTGTGGGTAGGCCTAGCGCCCGCGACAGGAAATGCCCCAAAACACAACGTGGACACATCACATTTTTTGACAGAATACAGAGCTGTTTTTTGCAAAGTGCCTACCTGTAGATTTTGGCCTCTAGCTCAGCCGGCACATAGGGAAACCTACCAAACCCATGCATTTTTGAAAACTAGAGACCTAGGGAAGTCCAAGATGGGGTGACTTGTGGGGCTCTGACCAGGTTCTGTTACCCAGAATCCTTTGCAAACCTCAAAAAGTGGCTAAAAAACAAGATTTCCTCACATTTCGGTGACAGAAAGTTCTGGAATGTGAGAGGAGCCACAAATGTCCTTCCACCCAGCGTTCCCCCAAGTCTCCCGATAAAAATGGTACCTCACTTGTGTGGGTAGGCCAAGCGCCCGCGACAGGAAATGCCCCAAAACACAACGTGGACACATCAAATTTTTTGACAGAATACAGAGCTTCTTTTTTGCAAAGTGCCTACCTGTAGATTTTGGCCTCTAGCTCAGCCGGCACATAAGGAAACCTACCAAACCTGTGCATTTTTGAAAACTAGAGACCTAGGGGAATCCAGGATGGGGTGACTTGTGGGGCTCTGACCAGGTTCTGTTACCCAGAATCCTTTGCAAACCTCAAAAAGTGGCTAAAAAAACAAGTTTTCGTCACATTTCGGTGACAGAAAGTTCTGAAATCTGAGAGGAGCCACAAATTTCCTTCCACCCAGCGTTCCCCCAAGTCTCCCGATAAAAATGATACCTCACTTGTGTGGGTAGGCCTAGCGCCCGCGACAGGAAATGCCC